>NC_084578.2:31012500-31090000 GCF_033978685.3 Nerophis lumbriciformis
TGGCCTCTTTCCGGTCGGACGTGCCCTAACCACCTCCCTAGAGAGGCGTTCGGGTGGCATCCTGACCAGATGCCCGAACCACCTCATCTGGCTCCTCTCGATGTGGAGGAGCAGCGGCTTTACTTTGAGCTCCTCCCGGATGACAGAGCTTCTCACCCTATCTCTAAGGGAGAGCCTCGCCACCCGGCGGAGGAAACTCATTTTGGCCGCTTGTACCCGTGATCTTGTCCTTTCGGTCATAACCCAAAGCTCATGACCATAGGGGAGGATGGGAACGTAGATCGACCGGTAAATTGGGAGCTTTGCCTTCCGGCTCAGCTCCTTCTTCACCACAACGGATCGATACAGCGTCTGCATTACTGAAGATGCCGCACCGATCCGCCTGTCGATCTCACGATCCACTTTTCCCTCGTTCGTGAACAAGACTCCGAGGCACTTGAAATCCTCCACTTGGGGCAGGGTCTCCTCCCCAACCCGGAGATGGCACTCCACCCTTTTCCGGGCGAGAACCATGGACTCAGACTTGGAGGTGCTGATTCTCATCCCAGTCGCTTCACACTCAGCTGCGAACCGATCCAGTGAGAGCTGAAGATCCTAGCCAGATGAAGCCATCAAGACCACATCATCTGCAAAAAGCAGAGACCTAATCCTGCAGCCACCAAACCAGATCCCCTCAACGCCTTGACTGCGCCTAGAAATTCTGTCCATAAAAGTTATGAACAGAATGTGTGACAAAGGGCAGCCTTGGCGGAGTCCAACCCTCACTGGAAACGTGTCCGACTTACTACCGGCAATGCGGACCAAGCTCTGACACTGATCATACAGGGAGCGGACCACCACAATCAGACAGTCCGATACTCCATACTCTCTGAGCACTCCCCACAGGACTTCCCGAGGGATATGTGTAGACTCCAATATGATGGCAATGTGACTCAAGTTAACAACACCAGCATTTTATATGTTCCATTGAAAATATAGAACATTACACACGGCGCTCAAAAATCTATCAAAATGTTTTAGTACGACTTTGGTAAGCTATGAAGCCACACCGCTTGATGTGCTTCAACATATGAGTACTATTATGTGTGTGTATAACGCAATATTATGCAAAAGCAACTTTTCTTACTTTCTAGTACCTGCTGATCTGTATTTGGGATCTGCATAAATCCTGGAAAATTGCGCGCGTCCGCCTTTGTAGTCCGTGCCAACACTGTAGTCGATAAGCTTCTTCTTTTTCTCTATCTTTTTGTTATGGGACATTCATCCTCTGCTGTTGCCATTTTTAATACAAAGTAGTGTAAAGTTCTTACTTAATCTGTCAGTAAACGTGCCATGAAAGCGCTAAAACATACTGATGTAATGAGTTTATTCTATTCACCCAAGGAACTTTAGTTATTAGAGAGTTCCGGTCGGACGGTTTTTCACGGGACACAATTCCGGTGTTGTTGTTTCCGGATGAGGAGATGCTGCTCCGTTATTGATTGAAGTAAAGTCTGAATGTCATTAAAACAGTTAGCGCCATCTTTTGACACTTCTTGCACGCTACACCGCTACAACAAGTATGACAGGGAGAAGACGCTGCCGAAGGTGAGCCACGTAAGTAAGATCGCCCACAAAACGGCGCTTCCGGAAGCGACTGTCAGAAAGCGGCTTGAAGATGATCTGTAAAACATCATTTATGCAACATTTTGGCCAAAGAACCACCATTACATGTTACGTAGACCACAAGGAAGTGTTTGCAATTTAGAAAAAAAAAAATATATATGACTCCTTTAATGCGCCCTATAATCTGGTGCGCCTTATGTATGAAAAAAGGTCAAAAATAGAGCGTTCATTGGCAGTGCAGAAAATACGGTACTTGAAATGTATGAATATAAATCGATTTATTGATAAATTGATCAATTGTTGCACCCCTACTCATGAAAATACTGCTCATGTCCTGGAGAAGCAGCTGGCGTGCTAATCTTTAGCTCGCTTAAATGCTAATATGAATACAAGACGCATTAACGTAATACTTTTATCTAAACTAATAAACACATTACTGTAAGATGTTCAATTGTGTACATTGAATATACAGGCTGTGCTCTCTTACAACAGACTGGTAGGTGTGAATATTTATGCACATATCTACAACAGAAAGTTGTAGACACACCACTATTCCGCCTATAAAATCCGATAAATAACCATTCAAAAAGTGCCAACAATACTCAATTTACATTTTCTGACTTGAATATTAACCAAGTATTAGTGATATTGTTATTATAAGCGCTAACGCAGACCAACTATTTAGAGCGGCCATATGTGCCTATGTTTACATCGAGTGGTCTGCTGTTTCCTCACCTCCCTGCTCCCTGTAGATCATAAATCATGCTTCTCATCTAAAAAGTAGATGGTTGAGAATATAATCCGACAAGTTGGGACACTGTGACAGCCATTTAGGACCTGAAACTGGCAAGAATGACAAACAAACGCTTGTTCCCCCAAATGTTTCAATGTGTGTACTCTATAAGTCCTTTTTGAGCACATTCAGTAATACCGCGATAATAATGACAACCGTAATAATTTTTGGTCACAATGATCCATATGACATTTTCATAACAGTATGACATCAAGTCCATACAAAATGCTGAAGTTAACACATCAAAAACCTGTAAAGAGATTTTTCATAGCAATACAAAAGCAAGTATTGATTGTTGAATGTGTTGCTTTTCCTCTCTCTCAGATAATATCAAATAAATAACACAGACCCATCAGTTATGGTGTAGTAAGTTAAAACTCACATACAGAGGTAGACCTTAGAGATTAGAAATTAGACTAACGTGATTAAAAAAGCATAAATACGACTGTAATTAAATCATTCAAAATAACAGGATCATTTTGACAGCCCTATGTGTAACATCTGTACCCATGTAAACATATTTTGCCAAACGTGGTGATTTGTACCTACTTGCAAAACATCTCGGTTTGCCAAAGCTAAAGAATGATATCCAGATTGGAGGATCACTTCTTGTAATACAACATTATTTCTTATTGTTTAGAACTGTTGTTTTATAAGTTGTATTCTGTCACGTGACTTTTGAAACAAATAGGTGGGCAACCAAATGATTATGGCTACTGTGCAGCAAACACAATATTGAACTATCTGAGTAGGCAAAGGGCCTAGATCTTATCATTAAAAGCGGAGACAAGCAAAAAAATCAAACCACGCAATGGAATCTATCCCTACTGTATACCGGTACATGATCAAAAAAAAGATTTGTCGGGTAATCCCAAGGATTATTCGTTGTTCGCGTTCCCAAACATGTTGAACTATTGTGTTCCAGACATCATTCTACACAACAAAACAGATGAAAACTTGGAAAAGCACAGACGTCTACACCTTCTTTGTATGTGGTTGGGTCAAGAAAATTGACATCAAAACTCTCCCTGATAAATAATTTTTGCTCAAGTAAGGTTGCATTTCACGATTTCATTTTGCGTCTACAGCCATGTTTGTTGCCTTTTTGTTTGCAGGCACCGTTTACAAGTATGTGTGTTTTTTTAATTAAAGTGTAACTATAGCTCTGAACATTCTGTATGTGCTGAAAGCTTAGTTTATGATTGCTGCCTTTTAGTAAAAACGTAACTCTTGTAGGTTTGCTCACATTCGCTTTCTTTAGTTTAGACTCGCCGAGTTGGTGGTTTACAAAAAAAACTCAAACAACATCAAATACAAATAACATCAAGATCATACTTAAATGGGAAATACTAAATGTTAAAAGTATATCAAACAAACCTTTAACGAAGTGATCACTGAAGAACTTGTGCGTTCTTCGACTCGATCTGCTTTCTCACACTATTCTCCTCGTTTTTTGTCAAATCTTGCACTCTTTCACCTTTTTTAGAAACTCTGAAGAAACTTCTATTCCTTCTCGCGTTTTGAACAGTTCTAATAGCTTAAAACAACACGAGCATAGGGTGTTTTTCTTTGAGAAAGCCCAGAATGTTATGGCAACAGACGCTCGCTGGCCCACCACGTGATGTCAGGTGAATACAACATCATCATTATCATATATATCTGATTTATGACACTAAAATACTTCCATGTTTTGTGGATAAATAGAAATGATCAAAATAGTATCAATCTCAGAGATTTTGAGAGATAATGAGGAAGCCAGTCACATGATTGTGTGACTTTGGGCCCTTCCCCATTAACAACATTGCTAATCAAGCAGACTTTGTGAGAGCTAACAGCAATTACTTTGGGAAAAAATGTGAACCAGGATCCTTATATTTTTGAGCCTGAACACAACGAGGATGAGCAGTAAGTTTTAGAAGCAGAGTGATGGATGCAGTTCCATTGCCACATTATAGCATCCGCAGCATTGCTAGGTGCTGAACATACAAACTAACCATAACAAAGTATAATAAAACAATATTTCCACGATCACATAATTATGTTTAGAGGAAGATCACAATCCTCACGAAGGGTTAAAACCATTTTTTTAGGTGTATTTCCCCATCTCGGGGACATGAAAGTTGAAATAATTAATATAATATAATATAATATAATAATAATATAACAATAATAATTATAAAAAGATATTATATTTTACTTAAATATGTATATATGCCTCCTATACTTAATGTAGGAGGTTTATATAAAATAAACACATCTTTTAAGATAAGATTTTTATTTTTTTTCAAGATGGCGCCGCTGGTTGCAGACGCTATGTGCTCTTGTTTTTCCTCCTTTTGTGTTCTTGATTTTTCGTCCTTGTCGTCATGTGTTTTTTTTTTTTTGTGGATTTTTGTTTTGAGCCCTTTGCAACTGTGCAACAAGGGGTGACACTTTCGTGGCTTCTGCGCTGCTTTTTGTCAAATTTCACGCAGGCTGACGACTTGACTGCGAGGTTGATAGTTGAGTCAGATATCTCCAAATCAAATCTACAACTCTTTGACTAGCACATTGTATATGTGATAAATGCTAATTACATTTAATTTTTCAGTGATAGTCAGCGTGGTGTTATTTTCTTTTATGTTTGACGTCCTACCAATAGCTTACCAAAAGCTTACCAATGTTCAGTGGGGCCACTGAACATTGATTTTGTTTATTCTAGAGCAAAACAATATTTTTACATTTATTAGCCACATCTGACAATAAGCTGCAGATAGAGTATATAAGTTGTGAAGTTAGTTATTTACACAGAAATATGTTGTAAATGTTTATTTACATACTTTAATTGTTTCCAAACGATGCCTGTAACACAACAGTAAAACGGCTGATCAAAAAAACCGGAAGTCATTGTTATGGACCCACTAACTGCAGAAGCTAGCTCTCCAATCAGCTAAACAGACTTAAACACTCCTACAGACATCACACGTGGGACGGTTTAGTGAGTAAGACTTGTTTTAGTTATATTGTAAAACTTACAAACATTGCTTGGAGTGATGATTAAAGAATCCATACAAGTAAAAACGCTATGGACAACAAGAAGACGTATGGCATGTGTACTTCCGGTTTAAAGCTCTAAACAGAAGAGCACTGCAGTGAGCGAACTCGTCCAAAAGATGGTGCCATAGCACAAACAATAACACACATTTTCAGTGTCTTTGCTTTGTTTGTTATTTTAACCATTCGTATTATGGCTGTTAGCGAAGAAAAATCCATAAATTAGCCGCACCGTTTTATAAGCCGCAGGGTTCAAAGTGGCTTATAGTCTGTAATTTGCGATATTTATCTTTGCTACAATATGTTATTCCTACCTTAACTTTTCTGACACGTTTGTCTTTTTGTGTCTTCTAGACATCAATGAAGAAAATCTTCCCCCTGAGCAACAGCAGTGGAGATCCAGGGTGACACAGGAGGAGCCACATTCTCATTTCAACAAAGAGGAAGAGAAGGAGCGACAGAATTCCCATGTTAAAGTAGAAGAGGGGGAGCCACAACCTCCGCATAATAACGTGGAAAAGACAGAGCCACAACCCCTACAAATCAAAAAGGAGGAGGAGCCACAAATTAAAGAGGAAAATGAGGAACACGGCATCAGTCAGAAGGGAGAGCATCTTGAAGGACCAGAGCAGTTTCCTGTGATTAATGTCATTATTAAGAGTGAAGATGAAGACGACAAAAGTGAGGAGAAGAAAAAGGTGGAGCCTCCGAGGAACAACTCACCTCAACACATGACAACAGAAGCTGATGGAGATCACTGTGGAGCATCACAAGCAGACAACCTCTTCGCTCCACTATCAGATAGTGATGTAACATGTCACACTGACATTGACAACACACGCTGGAAGTGCTCTCAATGTAACAAAACTTTCAGTGAGCGTCGTTACTTGAATAGACACATGAGAATACACACAGGAGAAAAACCTTATTGCTGTTCAGTTTGTGGTTTGTGTTTTGTACAAAATCAAGATTTGAAAATGCACATGAGAACACACACTGGAGAGAAACCTTTCACCTGCTCAGTATGCAACAAAAGATTCTCCCAAAAGGGTTGCATGAAAAGACACACAAGAACGCACACTGGAGAAAAACCATACTCCTGCTCAGTCTGTAAGAAAGGTTTTAATGAAAGTTCGGCGTTAGTTAATCACACAAGAATGCACACTGGCGAGAAACCATTTTCTTGTTTAGTCTGTGGTAAAAAATTCACTCGAAATGAACGTTTGACAAGACACACAAGAATACACACGGGAGAGAAACCGTTTCCTTGCTCTGTGTGCGGTAAAAGATTCTATGATAAAAATGATTTAGACAGACACTCTAGAATACATACTGGAGAGAAAGCCTTTCTTTGCGCGATTTGCAATAAGTGTCTTTCTACAACAGATAGTTTAAAAATGCATATGAGAACGCACACCGGCGAGAAACCTTTTTCCTGTACAGTGTGTGGTTTACAGTTTAGACTAAATCAACATTTGAAGTTGCACACTAGGCTGCACACTGGGGAAAAACCATACTCTTGTTCAATCTGCAACAAAAGTTTTTGTGACCGGACACAACTTGTAAGACACACAAAGACACACTAGTGATTAAGTGTAGCATTGCTGTGGGTGTGATGAAAGTTCTTAAAGGTACCAGGTTAACAATCACAAGTGTGCCTTAAATGCAAATAATTTGATAATATGTTACGACAAATTATAATATTATTTTGTAGCCGGGGCGTTTATTGTCATATTGGTCGATAGAACCTAACTTTACGTGGAATACCCATTTTGTGGACAGATGGACAGAGACACACTTGCAACAGTTTTGGGCAACACCAAGATTTTTTGATTTGATATGATACCGAATATTCTCTCAGAAATGCAAATACTTATTGTGCTCTTTCTACCTTGATGAAACTATTAACAACTACTGGCCCTCGAATACCTTGTTAATGTATGTTTTTTTATAATGTCAAATGATTCAATCATTCATTCAATAACCAATATCACGTTCATTCCTTCTTCCCCCTCTCAGGATGGGACGTTTCACCCCAACCCCTTTCTCCTCTCTCAATCCTAAAAATTTGAGTACTTAAACAAATATTAAAAATATCTTAAATTATCTATGTACGAGTCTTTGATTAATATGAAAAATTCTAAAACAGTCACACAAGTTGCACCTTACTATTGTTTTTACTCTACGAGTAAAGTAGGTCCACACCACAGTCCTTCTCTTGCTTGGGCAAGGACATTACTGTTCCACATCCTCTAGCACAGTGTTTTCAACCACTGTGCCGCGGCGCCGTGTGATATTGTCTGGTGTGCCGTGGGAAATTATGCAACTTCACCTAATTGGTCCAAAAAATATTTTTTGCAAATCAATAATTATAATAATGTGCCGTTGTCTAGTGCAGTATTTTTCAACCTTTTTTGGTATGTAAAAGGTATGTAATGCTTAAACCAAAAATGAACAAAGGCACTGAAGCATAGGGATGGCTATGCAAAACAAAAGTAAAACTGAACTGGCTACAAAGTAAACAAAAACAGAATGCTGGACGACAGCAAAAACTTACAGCGTGTGGAGCGGAGACGGCGTCCACAAAGTACATCCCGTACATGATATGACAATCAACAGTGTCTACACAAAGAAGGATAGCGTATGCACAACTTAAATAGTCTTGATTGCCAAAACGAAGCAGGTGCGGGCAATGGAGCTCAAAGGAAGGCGTGAAGCTGCTACAGGAGAACACCAACAAAACAGGAAGGGTCACCAAATTAACAGCGCAAGACAGAAACTAAAGCACTACACGCAGGAAACAACAACAAACTCAAAATAAGGCATGACAACCTGGTGGAGTTTCATTTTTTAACCTTTTCTGCTGGTGGTGTGCCTTCGTATTTTTTTCATGAACAAAATGTGCCTTGGCTCAAAAAAGGTTGAAAAACACTGCTCTAGCACAGTGGTTCTCAAACTTTTTTCACCAAGTACCACCACAGAAAACATTAGGCTCTCCAAGTACCACCATAATTATCAACATTAAAATATTGTAGTGTAGTTGACCTAAGTATTCTTTAAAAACAAACTAGAGGCTTTTTTAAACATGTATATTCAATGTTTTTGGCCACTGTGTGTTGAATATAAGGAAAATAATCCACAGTTTGTGAATTATTTCTCTGGTACAATGTGCTGCTGTTGTGCATGGAGTCGCCGCTTTTCTGGTCAGTGGTCACTTTAAATGAATAAACCTACTCAATGTTATGCTCCTGGGGTACTACTGAGAACCTGATGAGATTGATTTATATATATATATATTTGTCAAGATAGTTGTTAACTAGCACTTTTACTTAAGGTTATCAAATATCCTCATGACCTAGCGTATTTACAGTAAACCCAAGGACTATGTATACCTCTTCACATTTCCTTGTCAGTTGCCACCAAACTGGAAGTGTGTGTATTGTTCAGGCATAAAGACGATAATACCACAAGTCCCCCTTCCTCTCACTGTCAGTCAATACTCAATTGATGTACATTCTAGATCATAAATTAGATGTATTGTGCATTTACTTATATACTTACCAGTGTATTTGTTTCATTGCAGTTTGACATTTTATTCAATACGTAATCCTGCAAAGTATACAACATGTTCCTTGGTGATTGCCTTAAGTCTTTTTGAATAAGATGCTACAAGTTTGGCACACCTATCTTTAGGCAGTTTCGTCCATTCCTCTTTGCAGCACCTCTCAAGCTCCATCAGGTTGGATGGGAAGCGTTGGTTTTCATCCAGGATGTCTCTGTACATTGCTGCATTCATCTTAGTCTAGTCACGGAGGTGACCAAGAACCGAATAATCACTCTGTCAGAGCTACAGCATTCCTCTGAGAAAGGAGAAGAACCTTCCAAAAGGACAACCATCTCTGCATTAAGCATAGTCCCCCCCAACATGTTCTGGGTCTTCCATGTGGCCTCCTACCGGCCAAATGTGTCCCGCACACCTCCCCTGGTAGGCGTCCGGGGGGATTCCTGACCAGAGGTTAATTTTAAGGTTGCGAGTAAAAATTTGGGTAACAAGCATCTCCACCGCTGGCTGGCGTAGCAAATGTCACAGTGAACCCTGAAAGACTCGACTAAAACATCAGGCGTCTCACTCGCGAGCATTATCTTACAGCTAGAGATTGACATAACTTTGTTTTTCCAAACATGGGATCAGAAAAATTGAGTGTGAAGGACACAAGAAAAAGAAGCGGATGATTATCACTGAATAAAAGAAATGAACGAAAAACATGACTGAGTTGTGCATTTAGACGACTACTAACTCAGAAACATCTTTGATTGATTGATTGAGACTTTTATTAGTAGATTGCACAGTACAGTACATATTCCATACAATTGACCACTAAATGGTAACACCCCAATAAGTTTTTCCACTTGTTTAAGTCGGGGTCTACATTAAAGGGGAACATTATCAATATATACCTTGATGTTGCAGAAAACCGATTTCCGAACTCTAAATGGGTGAATTTTGGCGAATTAAACGCCTTTCTATTATTCGCTCTCGTGACGTCACATCGGGAAGCAATCCGCCATTTTCTCAAACACCGAGTCAAATCAGCTCTGTTATTTTCCGTTTTTTCGACTGTTTTCCGTACCTTGGAGACATCATGCCTCGTCGGTGTGTTGTCGGAGGGTGTAACAACACCAACAGGGACGGATTCAAGTTGCACCAGTGGCCCAAAGATGCGAAAGTGGCAAGAAATTGGACGTTTGTTCCGCACACTTTACCCACGAAAGCTATGCTACGACAGAGATGGCAAGAATGTGTGGATATCCTGCGACACTCAAAGCAGATGCATTTGCAACGATAAAGTCAAAGAAATCTGCCGCCAGACCCCCATTGAATCTGCCGGAGTGTCTGAGCAATTCAGGGACAAAGGACCTCGGTAGCACGGCAAGCAATGGCGGCAGTTTGTTCCCGCAGACGAGCGAGCTAAACCCCCTGGATGTTTTGGCTCACACCGTCCCTTATGCAACCGAAGATGATCAAGAGAAGAATATCGACCCTATCTTCCCTGGCCTGCTGACATCAACTCCAAAACTGGACAGATCAGCTTTCAGGAAAAGAGAGCGGATGAGGGTATGTCTACACAATATATCAATTGATGAAAATTGGGTTGTCTGCACTCTCAAAGTGCATGTTGTTGCCAAATGTATTTCATATGCTGTAAACCTAGTTCATAGTTGTTAGTTTCCTTTAATGCCAAACAAACACATACCAATCGTTGGTTAGAAGGCGATCGCCGAATTCGTCCTCGCTTTCTCCCGTGTCGCTGGCTGTCGTGTCGTTTTCGTCGGTTTCGCTTGCATACGGTTCAAACCGATATGGCTCAATAGCTTCAGTTTCTTCTTCAATTTGGTTTTCGCTACCTGCCTCCACACTACAACCATCCGTTTCAATACATGCGTAATCTGTTGAATCGCTTAAGCCGCTGAAATCCGAGTCTGAATCCGAGCTAATGTCGCTATAGCTTGCTGTTCTATGCGCCATGTTTGTTTGTGTTGGCATCACTATGTGACGTCACAGGAAAATGGACGGGTGTATATAACGATGGTTAAAATCAGGCACTTTGAAGCTTTTTTAGGGATATTCCGTGATGGGTAAAATTTTGAAAAAAACTTCGAAAAATAAAATAAGTCACCGGGAACTGATTTTTAATGGTTTTAACCCTTCTGAAATTGTGATAATGTTCCCCTTTAATCAATTCATTACACAAATATATACTATCAGCATAATACAGTGATCACTCGAGTTAATCATCAGAGTATATACATTGAATTATTTACATTATTTACAATCCGGGGGGTGGGATGTGGAGGGGGTTGGGGCGGGGGGTTATGTTTGGTTGATATCAGCACTTCAGTCATCAACAATTATATCATCTGAGAAATGGACATTGAAACAGTGTAG
Source organism: Nerophis lumbriciformis (assembly GCF_033978685.3). Lineage (NCBI taxonomy): Eukaryota > Metazoa > Chordata > Actinopteri > Syngnathiformes > Syngnathidae > Nerophis > Nerophis lumbriciformis. The sequence continues at coordinate 31,023,879 of NC_084578.2, forward strand.
GTCTGACTTGGTAGGATGTGTACAGCGAGCAGTGAACATAGTGAGCTCAGAAAGCATAAGAACAAGTATATATATTTGATTAATTGCAATCCGGGGAGGTGGGATGTGGTGGGGGGAGGGTGTTAGTCTAGGGTTGTAGTTGCCCGGAGGTGTTCTTTTAGTGCGGTTTTGAAGAAGGGTAGAGATGCACTTTCTTTTACACTTGTTGGGTGTGCATTCCATATTGATGTGGCATAGAAGGAGAATGAGTTAAGACCTTCGTTATATCAGAATCTGGTTTTAACATGGTTTGAAGGTCTGAAAGACAAATGGCCAGATTACCGGATGGGTAGCAATAGGTACAACTACAGCATGGCAAGAGAGTTTCAAACAAATTATCAGTATTTACAATAGAACTTGTAGCTATTTTAGGACTCTAGGGTGGGTGGAGGATGTTAAGCCACAAAAAGCAGTTATATGCTCAGATTCAGCAGCAGTACTGATGGCACTGAAGGGTGGGAAGAGTGAGGCTAGAAGTAATTAATTAGTGAAGCGATGATGATGCTTGGTAGAATGCCAGGGTTGGGGTGCCAACACACGTGGCAGTACAGGGGGATGACGAGGCAGCAAAAAGGTGTTAAACAGAAATGTAATATGAAGTACAGTATGGAAGAGTTTAATAAAGCAAGAACGTGCTAAAATGTGGCATAAAGTGTGGTTACAGCTGAGTATTATTTTTCTATTGCAACCCAATATCAAACACACACACACGTGGCTAGGGACACTGTGATGTATATAATATTTAGGCTGAGGCACTGCATTAAATAAAGAGCTGGCGATGATGGCTAAACACACTGGTGGAAAATGCACACGTGGCCATATTCTTACACTTTGCAATAAATACAATAAAGAGAAGCAGTCATTATGTATGCAAAACTGTCAAAAATTGGAAACAAAAATATTACAAAATATTCCTAGCTGGGAATAGGCAATAAAACTCTTGAACGCATCATAATAATCCCCTCAATTCCCCCCAAAAAATGGATTAAGGGACGGCGTGGCGCAGTGGAAGAATGGCCGTGCGCGACCCGAGGGTCCCTGGTTCAATCCCCACCTAGTACCAACCTCGTCATGTCCGTTTTGTCCTGAGCAAGACACTTCACCCTTGCTCCTGATGGCTGCTGGTTAGCGCCTTGCATGGCAGCTCCCTCCATCAGTGTGTGAATGTGTGTGTGAATGGGTAAATGTGGAAGTAGTGTCAAAGGGCTTTGAGTACCTTGAAGGTAGAAAAGCGCTATACAAGTACAACCCATTTATCATTATTTATCATTAACTCGCTGGAATATAAAGACAATATTCTTCATCTCAGTATGTTAATAATGACTGAATTAATTAATTACATATTACAAAACTGTTGTATATACTAATTCACAGATGCCATTATATTATAAAAAGGTCAGTAAATGATGTTTATATTTGTAAACGCTCTGAAGTGGGAAAGGGGTAGGATTATATAAGCTTTGCTTCTTCCTACTCCTTTTTGGACATGATGTAAAGTGAATGATATGAAATTGTGTGATGTATTATGCTGTGTGTTCATGTTCGAAATACACCAAAGAAAGAAAGAAGACAATACAACATACATCCATAAACGTGGATGCATATGAAAAAAATGCAATATATTTATCTGTACAGTAATCCCTCGGGCACGTCCGACCGGTAGGAGGCCACGGGGAAGACCCAGGACACGTTGGGAAGACTATCTCTCCCGGCTGGCCTGGGATCGCCTTGGTATCCCCCGGGAGGAGCTGGACGAAGTAGCTGGGGAGAGGGAAGTCTGGGGTTCCCTGCTTAGGCTGCTGCCCCCGCGACCCGACCTTGGATAAGCGGAAGAAGATGGATGGATAGATGGATGGTTGTACAGTAATCTATTTATTTATATCTGCACCTTATTGCTATTTTATCCTGCACTACCATGAGCTAATGCAACACAATTTTGTTCTTATCTGTACTGTGCTGAACTCTGTAGAATTTGCACCTGGCTCGCTGACAACAAGCTATCCATACACTTAGGTAAAACGGAATCCATCCTATTTGGGTCCCACATAAGAAAGTCAGTGACTTCACTATAAAAGTGGGTGACATGGTTATCGCCAGGAAGGATGAGGTCACCTACCTAGGTTCCATTCTAGAGGCTAATCTTTCCTGTGATAAAATGGCAACCAAGATAATCAAAAAGGTCAAACAACAAACGAGATTTCTCAACAGAATCTCCTCTCTGGTCAACAAAAGCACCATGAAGATTCTGACGGGAACTCTCTCGTTCAACCCTTTTTCGATTACACATGCACCTCCTGGTACCCTAGCACCTCCAAAACCCTCAAATCTAGACTCCAAACATCCCAGAACAAGCTAGTCAGATTACTTCTAGACCTCCACCCCAGATCCCACCACACTCCTACCCACTTCTCCAAAGTGGGCTGGCTCAGGGTGGAGGACAGAGTAAAACAACTTGCACTGAGCCTAGTCTATAAAATCCACTACACCTCCCTGATACCGAAGTACATGTCAAACTACTTCCTTAACGTAAATGACTGCCATAACCACAACACCAGGGGGAGCTCCACTAACCACGTTAAACCCAGTTTCCGATCTAACAAAGGTCTTAACTCATTCTCTTTCTATGCCACATCAATGTGGAATGCATTCCCAACAGGTGTAAAAGAAAGGGCATCTCTATCCTCCTTCAAAACCGCACTAAAAGAACACCTCCAGGCAACTTCAACCCTAAACTAACACCCTCCCTTCCTCATCATACCTCCTCGGATTGTAAATAATCAAATGTGAACAATCAAATGTAGTCACTTTTTCTTATAATGTCTGATCCCTCTCTCTGTGTCCAATACTTGCTGTACATATATGTACCAAGTCAGACCCACACTGTTCCAATGTCAGTTTCTCTGATGATGCAATTGTTGAGGACTGAAGTGTTGATACCAACCAAACTTAGTGTCATCCATATCCCACACCCCGGATTGTAAATAATTCAATTTATATACTGTGATGATTATCTTGTGTGATGACTGTATTATGAAAATAGTATATATCTGTATCATGAATCAATTTAAGTGGACCCCGACTTAAACAAGTTGAAAAACTTATTTGGGTGTTACCATTTAGTGGTCAATTGTACGGAATATGTACTTCACTGTGCAATCTACTAATACAAGTTTCAATCAATCAAAAAAAACTGTAAAGTTCAAATTTGAATGACAATAAAAAGGAAGTCTAATCAAGAATCAAGAATCTGCAGAAGTGGTTTTAAAATACCTTCAAAAGGCTGGCGGTGCTGAAAAACTCTGATAGAAACCTGTGGATGGCAGCATTACGTCTATGATGCGTCTGGCCTGCCGGAAACCAAAGAAGAAGAAGAAGAAATGCGGAAATTAGTCAGATGACTTCCGGTTAGCCATTTGTTTTTGTACCTCCAGAAGTATAAAGTTGTAAGGGTCATACCTTTAAAATGATGACAACAACACGATATATGGCCACAAGAGAAGTCGGAGGCCGACAGCATCGATTATGCTTCGATGGAAATGAGAAGAATTACGAGCTGTGGGAAGCCAAGTTTCTGGGGCACTTGCGTCTGCTCGGCCTCAAAGCCACCGCGCTAAGAGAGCCACAAGACGGGAGTGAAGATGACGCCAAGCAAAACGAGGACGCCTACACCGAGTTGATTCACCTTTTAGACCACACAAGCCTGTCGCTGGTTACGAGAGAAGCGGCGGACGACGGGAGGAAAGCATTGAAGATACTGCGAGAGCATTATGTCGGTAAAGGCAATGAGCGGGTGATTCGTCTCTACGTCAAGCTAACATCGCTACACAAAGTGGCAAACGAGAGTGTGAGTGATTATCTTCTCCGTGCACAAACTCTAATTACCGCATTACAAAATGCCGAGGAGACTTTGTGCGACGAGCTGTTGATTTCGGTGATTCTGAAAGGCTTGCCTGACACGTTCAAGCCGTTTGATCTTTACGTCAAACAAAGTGGCGCGACGATGACATTCGGCGAGTTCAAGGCGGCACTGAGGACCTACGACTGGACGGTGGCAAGTGGCGGAGGTAAGCCTGCATCTCGGAGAGGCCCGGCTGGTCCCCGGATCCTCCCGTCTCATGCCGAGGCCAATCAAACGGTAAATTCAGAGGCTAAAACAAATCAATAATTGCAAATTATTTTCATGATGGGAGTCTAGGAATGCAAAGATTATATGTTTTGAATGTACTGTTAAAGTTCAAGTCAATCAATCAATCCAGGGGCGCCGAAAAGGGGGTGGTAAAGGAGGGATTCTAGGGGCCCATGATGGAGGGGGGCCCAGAGAGGCCCCTAATGATGATGAAATTTATAATACAGAAAAAATAATTACACTGTGTTGGGGGCCCTGTAAAGATTATTTTCATGGGGCCCAAAATCCCTAGCGGCGCCCCTGAATCAATCAATCAATGTTTACTTATAGGGGCGCCGAAAAGGGGGGGGGGGGGTCTAAAGGAGACGGATTCTAGGGGCCCATGATGGAGGGGGGCCCAGAGAGGCCCCTAATGATGATGAAATTATAATACAGAAAAAATAATGACACTGTGTTGGGGGCCCTGTAAAGATTATTTTCATGGGGCCCAAAATCCCTAGCGGCGCCCCTGCTTATATACATACTTGCCAACCTTGAGACCTCTGATTTCGGGAGGTTGGGCGGTGGTTAAGAGGGGAGTAGTATATTTACAGCTATAATTCACCAAGTCAAGTATTTCATATATATATATGTATATATATATACAGTGTTTCCCACAGGACAGGCATCTATTTGTGGTGGTGTGTGGTCGGCGGGGGGGGGGGGGTGGGGGGGGCGGCAGCGGCGATGACCAAGAAGAACGCGGAGTTGGAATATAATTACAACATTTTATGTACATATTTATATACAGATTTGAACAATTAGTGATTCACTGAAATATATTTATTAATTGTGGTTCTTACAAAAAATATATCTTATAAAATATAAAAGCTAAAATGTCTCTTAAAGCTCTGCCCCTTTAATTAGTGAATACTAAATAATTTAACTTTAGCCTACTACTACAACCATATTATTTACCAGCAACATGAAGTGAAACAGAGGCAGAGGTGTCCTGCCACAGTCAGTCAACCTCCTCCTTCTCCTCCTGCTGCTGCTGAACAGGTCGCACCTGTGGTCCGAACTGTAGGCCTACCTCCTCTCCAAGTCGAGCCCTTTTCGGTCGTTGAAAATATTTTTTTATACTCATCTGTGTGAAGGAGTGAACATCCAACATTAGAATTTATTACTAACGAGCAGAAGCGCTCTATGTACAGTGCCGTCTAACCTTAAGCGGCAGCAGCTCAACACATGCAGGGTTCAACGTTAAGCTTTTTTTCTACTTGCCCGACTTCTCAAATCTACTTGCCCCAATATTTTTACTTGTCCTGCCTAGGTTTTTTTCTGGCTGTGTAGTGCTCATGGCTTATATCTTAATAGAATCCTTCCCGTTGACTATTTACAACACTACACAGTATTATTATTATTATTATTATTATTATTATCTATAATTGCATTTAAATGGCATTGCATACATGTAAAATTAAATGCTATTTCACATTATTTGACCAGTAGCAGTTACACTCATCTGAACAGGTCAGCCATCTGTTTAAAGCCCGATCACAGTAGAAATCTTGAAATGAAGGGCCTTTAATGGCCAAAACATTAACCTGGACAACATTTTAACAGCTGGTTAGCTCAGATTTTATTCTTTTCATTGCATTCACATGCTGCAGTGGACAGTGGACAATTTAGTTTCAGTCCATGTGTGTTTATTGACAACATGGTTATAACCTGGACACGTTAGCTCGTCGGTATTGTAACACGTGACTGTTACTACGAGCGTCTGCCCCGGGCCACGAGTCAAACAGCGGCGGTGTTAATGAAGCAGCGTCAGGCTGCTCACCATCAGTGAAACGCTCGGTGAAATCACGGATTAACGTTAAATATATGACGAGCCGCGAGCGATGCAGCTATAACCTATCTACTAGTGATGGGTTGATGAGGCGTCATGAAGCGTTTTGTACTTGAATTTAAAAAAAATCACAGGGGGTACATTGCTGAAAAAAGGTTGAGAACCACTGACCTAGTATATACAATAATATAAACCAAGTCATTGTATTTCATTTAGGATTATTTCATAACTTCATTTAAATAAAAATATATTTGTTGTCTTTTTTAGATACAGTCAATAAATAATGTGAACATGTATCATAACATGGAAATCTAAGAGAACGTGTTGTGAATGAGGATGCTTGTGGACCTGGAAATTATTTATTTATTTTTACACATTTTTATTTTAAAAAAAACAGTTTTTCCAACGTATTCAATTTTAGACGCTTTCTCTTCTTAGTTATTTCTCCGGCTGTAGAAAAGACACGCTCACAGGGCACAGAGGAGGCGTCAGTGAGACACAGTTCGCTTATCGGTCACGTGACCAAAACAGCTCATGATCGGTCACATGACTTTCTAAAAGCGGTACGCGCACCGACACAGGGTTTCGCTCTATGAGCTCGACGCATGCGCCGATGCATCGGTGTTGCCGGACCCATCACTACTATCTACCTATAACACCTGTAAAAATGAAGCAATGCTACCACGCTAGCAAGCGTTAGCTAGCCGGCTATGAGCCACCAAACTGCTAACTGTCGCCAAAAGGCACCATTTAAGCTTTTTTCCCCATGGCATCCTGGATCAAGGCTTTCAGCAGCTTTTGGACGTTTGAGGTAGAAACGTAGGAAGCGCCATCATTATGAAAAGTAGCCGGCGAGTATTTTAATCCCGTCCGTCCGTCCCTCTTCTTCTTCTTCTTCTTCTTCTGGCCCACCAGGTGAATTAAGTGCTATTGCATAGTGCATAGTAGGCTACCGCCACCTACTGCACCTGAGGTGTAACTACAAGCAACATTCACAGACATTGCTTTTATGAGCGGTCGAGCGAGTCAAAAGCCGAAAAATCCATTTGTGGCGGACGTAATTCTTTCGTGGCGGGCCGCCACAAATAAATGAATGTGTGGGAAACACTGATATATATATATATATATATATATATATATATATATATATATATATATATATATATATATATATATATATATAAGAGAAATACTTGAATTTCAGTGTTCATTTTTTTACACATATACACACACATAACACTCATCTACTCATTGTTGAGTTAAGGGTTGTATTGTCCATCCTTGTTCTATTCTCTGTCACTATTTTTCTAACCATGCTGAACACCCTCTCTGATGATGCATTCTGCTTCGTCTCCTTGTTGTGTGCGCAGTTGTGCACTGCACTCTCTAAAAGCCCTAGATGTTAATGTCACATATGCATGTACAGTAGATGGCAGTATTGTCCTGTTTAAGAGTGTCACAACATTGCTGTTTACGGCAGACGAACTGCTTTACGGTAGACGAAAACATGACTGCTGTAGTTGTGTGTTGTTGCCGCGCTGGGAGGACGTTAATGAAACTGCCTAACAATAAACCCACATAAGAAACCAAGAACTCGCCCTTGATCATTCTACAGTTAAAACGTGATTGGGTAGGCACACTGTTTATATTGTGGGAAAGCGGACGGGAAAACAGGCTGTCGACACGTCACTCAGGTCCGCCTGAATTTCGGGAGATTTTCGGGAGAAAATTTGTCCCGGGAGGTTTTCGGGAGAGGCGCTGAATTTCGGGAGTCTCCCGGAAAATCCGGGAGGGTTGGCAAGTATGCTTATATAGCCCTAAATCACAAGTGTCTCAAAGGGCTGCACAAGCCACAACGACATCCTCGGTTCAGATCCCACATCAGGGCAAGGAAAAACTCAACCCATCCATCCATTTTCAACCGCTTATCCGGAATCGGGTCACGGGGGCAATAGCTCCAGCAGAGACCCCCAGACTTCCCTCTCCAGAGCAACATTAGCAACTTCCTCCTGGGGAATCCCGAAGCGTTCCCAGGCCAAAGAGGAGATTTAATCCCCCCATCTGGTCCTTGGCCTGCCACGGGGTCTCCTCCCAGTGGGACGTGCAACGAGGACCTCCCGAGGGAGACGCTCGTGAGGCATCCGCACGAGATGCCCGAACCACCTAAGCTGGCTCCTTTCCAAGCGAAGGAGCAGCGGCTCTACTCCAAGTCTCTCTCGGGTGACTGAACTTCTCACCCTATCTTTAAGGGAGATGCCGCTTGTATCCGCAATCTTATTCTTTCGGTCATGACCCACACTTCATGACCATAGGTGAGAGTAGGAATGTAGATGGCTCGGTAGACCGAGAGCTTTGCCTTCTGGCTCAGCTCTCGTTTCGTCACAACAGTGCAGCAGAAAGACTGCAATACTGCCCCAGCTGCTCCGATTCTCCGGCTGATTTCCTTCTCCATCTTTCCCTCACTCGTAAACAAGACCCCGAGATACTTAAACTCCTCCACCTGGGACAGAGTCTCGTCCTCTACCTGGACTGTACAATCCATCGGTTTCCTGCTGAGAACCATGGCCTCAGATTTGGAGATTCTGACCAGCATCTCCAAACTCAACCCAGTGGGATGTCAATGAGAATGACAATGAGAAACCTTGGAGAGGACCGCAGATGTGGGTGACCCCCCCCCACCCCCCAGGGGAGACCGGATGCAATGGACGCCCAGTGGGTCTAGCATAATATTGTGAAAGTCCAGTCCATAGGGGATCTAACATAATAGTGAGAGTCCAGTCCATAGTGGGGCCAGCAGGAGACCATCCCGAGCGGAGACGGGTCAGCAGCGCAGAGATGTCCCCAACCGATGCACAGGCGAGCGGTCCACCCCGGGTCCCGACTCTGGACAGCCAGCACTTCATCCATGGCCACCGGACCTGTGCCCCCCCTTCCACAAGGGAGAGGGGGCCAGAAAAGAAAATACTGGTCAACTGGTCTAAAAAGGGGGTCTATTTATAGGCTCAAGTATACAAATGAGTTTTAAGATGGGACTTAAATGCTTCTACTGAGGTAGCATCTCTAACTGTTACCAGGAGGGCATTCCAGAGTACTGGAGCCCGAATAAAAAACGCTCTATAGCCCGCAGACTTTTTTTGGGCCAATGATTGTGGTAAAATGTGTCCGCTGCATTTGACCCATCCCATTGTTCACCCCCTGGGAGGTGAGGGGAGCAGTGGGCGCAGCGGTGCCGTGCCCGGGAATCATTTTTGGGGATTTAACCCCCAATTCCAACCCTTGATGCTGAGTGCCAAGCAGGGAGGTAATGAGTCCCATTTTTATAGTCTTTGGTATGACTCGGCCAGGGTTTTAACTCACAACCTACCGATCTCAGGGCAGACACTCTAACCACTAGGCCACTGAGTAGGTAAAGATTGCGCCCAACGTGGGGCAATGTCTGTCTTTTTATTGTCTGACTAATAATGTGAAGTGAAGTGAATTATATTTATATATCACTTTTCTCTAGTGACTCAAAGCACTTTACATAGTCAAACCCAATATCTAAGTTACATTTAAACCAGTGTGAGTAGCACTGGGAGCAGGTGGGTAAAGTGTCTTGCCCAAGGACACAATGGCAGTGACTAGGATGGCGAAAGCGGGAATCGAACCTGGAACCCTCAAGTTGCTGGCACGGCCGTTCTACAAACCGAGCTATACCGCCCCAATAATGTGTAATAATCACGGTTTCACGATTCTTACACAATTAGAAACAACTATATTATTTAGTGTCTATAGCTTATTCAACCAAGATAGGAAGAAGTCATCTCTAATGTTAAATGGTCACTGAATGAAGCCCTAGACAGGAGTACCTGTTGCTGTTTGTTTACACTAAACTGATTTAACGCTAAGATACTGATTGTAAGTGACACATTTACATTTAACTCGTTACCAACTCTATTTTTTACCTCTTACATAATTTTACTAAGTTGTCATGTCTTACTTTTACTTTGGTGTGTAAAGCTTGGCCCCGCAAAGGCTGCACCATATTGGATGTATTCGAGCAGGGGTAGGGAACCTATGACTCTCGAGCCAGATGTGGCTCTTTTGGTGACTGCATCTGGCTCTCAGATAAATCTTAGCTGACATTGCTTAATACGATAAGTAATGAATAATTCCGCTGGTAATCAATCACAGTGTTAAAAATAACGTTCAAAATATAAAACAGGGGTCGGGAACCTTTTTGGCTGAGAGAGCCATGAAAGCCAAATATTTTAAAATGTATTTCCGTGAGAGCCATATAATATTCTTTAACACTGAATGCAACTAAATGCGTGCATTTTTAAGTAAGACTAACATTTTTAGAGTACCGTATTTTTCGGACTATAAGTCACAGTTTTTTTCATAGTTTGGCCGGGTGTGCGACTTATACTCAGGAGCGACTTATGTGTGAAATTAACACATTACCATAAAATATCAAATAATATTATTGATCTCATTCACGTAAGAGACTGGACGTATAAGATTTCATGGGATTTAGCGATTAGGAGTGACAGATTGTATAGCATGTTCTATATGTTATAGTTATTTGAATGACTCTTACCATAATATGTTACGTTAACATACCAGTTGGTTATTTATGCCTCATATAACGTACACTTATTCAGCCTGTTGTTCACTATTCTTTATTTATTTAAAATTGCCTTTCAATTGTGTATTCTTGGTGTTGGGTTTTATCAAATAAATTTCCCCAAAAAAGCGACTTATACTCCAGTGCGACTTATACATGTTTTTCTGTATTAGAGTCTCCACCCTTTAGCTGCAACTTTCTTCTGGTAGGTTTTGCAAATGGGTGAGCCATCGTCTTCAATCACTCTCTATTCATTTTTTAAGTATCCGAAATGTTCCTGCACTGCAGACGTCAGCTTTTTTTGAGTGGGGACAATTTGCTGCCATGTCCTGCTGCTGTTCTTAAGTTAAAGTAGCTTACTAGCATTTCTATCGATTTGGTGCGTATAAGTGTGTTTTGTTTTGTTTTCATTCCGTGCAGGTTGTGCCGAGTACCAGCATAGTGTCAGTTTATGGCAAGTAAGGAAGACTGACAGACTGCCAACATAATTGTGGCGGTTAGGCCTGGGCCGATATTCGATTAAGTCAATTAATTGACGATAAATGAAAATGAAGTCGCTAAGTTTTCCAGCGTCGATAAATCGCCATGTGCATGCTTCAAGAGCATTCACGCATTTCATTGATTTCAGCAGTTGCGCGCGTTTGTGCCCTAGCGGAATGAAAAGAAGGGGGTGAATTACAAACCCCGTTTCCATATGAGTTGGGAAATTGTGTTAGATGTAAATATAAATGGAATACAATGATTTGCAAATCCTTTTCAACCCATATTCAATTCAATGCACTACAAAGACAAGATATTTGATGTTCAAACTCATAAACTTTATTTTGTTTTTACAAATAATAATCAACTTAGAATTTCATGGCTGCAACACGTGCCAAAGTAGTTGGGAAAGGGCATGTTCACCACTGTGTTACATGGCCTTTCCTTTTAACAACACTCAGTAAACGTTTGGGAACTGAGGAGACACATTTTTTAAGCTTCTCAGGTGGAATTCTTTCCCATTCTTGCTTGATGTACAGCTTAAGTTGTTCAACAGTCCGGGGGTCTCCGTTGTGATATGTTAGGCTCCACACATTTTCAATGGGAGACAGGTCTGGACTACAGGCAGGCCAGTCTAGTATCTGCATTCTTTTACTATGAAGCCACGTTAAAGTAACATGTGGCTTAGCATTGTCTTGCTGAAATAAGCAGGGTTGTCCATGGTAACGTTGCTTGGATGGCAACGTATGTTGCTCCAAAAGCTGTATGTACAGTACCTTTCAGCATTAATGGTGCCTTCACAGATGTGTAAGTTACCCATGTCTTTGGCACTAATACACCCCCATACCATCACAGATGCTGGCTTTTCAACTTTGCGCCTATAACAATCCGGATGGTTCTTTTCCTCTTTGGTCCGGAGGACACGACGTCCACAGTTTCCAAAAACAATTTGAAATGTGGACTCGTCAGACCACAGAACACTTTTCCACTTTGCATCAGTCCATCTTAGATGAGCTCAGGCCCAGCGAAGCGGACGGTGTTTCTGGGTGTTGTTGATAAACGGTTTTCGCCTTGCATAGGAGAGTTTTAACTTGCACTTACAGATGTAGCGACCAACTGTAGTTACTGACAGTGGGTTTCTGAAGTGTTCCTGAGCCCATGTGGTGATATCCTTTACACACTGATGTCGCTTGTTGATGCACTACAGCCTGAGGGATCGAAGGTCACGGGCTTAGCTGCTTACGTGCAGTGATTTCTCCAGATTCTCTGAACCCTTTGATGATATTACGGACCGTAGATGGTGAAATCCCTAAATTCCTTGCAATAGCTGGTTGAGAACGGTTTTTCTTAAACTGTTCAACAATTTGCTCACGCATTTGTTGACAAAGTGGTGACCGTCGCCCCATCCTTGTTTGTCAATGACTGAGCATTTCATGGAATCTACTTTTATACCCAATCATGGCACCCACCTGTTCCCAATTTGCCTGTTCACCTGTGGGATGTTCCAAATAAGTGTTTGATGAGCATTCCTCAACTTTATCAGTATTTATTGCCACCTTTCCCAACTTCTTTGTCACGTGTTGCTGGCATCAAATTCTACAGTTAATGATTATTTGCAAAAAAAAAAAAGAAAGTTTATCAGTTTGAACATCAAATATGTTGTCTTTGTAGCATATTCAACTGAATATGGGTTGAACATTATTTGCAAATCATTGTATTCCGTTTATATTTACATCTAACACAATTTCCCAACTCATATGGAAACAGGGTTTGTATCTTGTGCTTCATTAAGTGACTCTTTGTGTGGCAAGACTGGGCTGCTGGCCCTCTAGCATCCCACAGTACAACAAGTTAGCCTGTAAATGGATACAAGTATCCAAAAAACCCCAAAATTTTTCAGTTTCAACCTTTGGAACAAGATGAGAGGAGCCAGTTTGCAACAAACCTGCAGGCCCACTTAAAACACATCCACACGACAGTCCACACTCACCTTGCGTTTTGTGTACAAAGTGAGCGTAAACAAAACAGTGTAAAATGGTGTGCACTCACGTAAAGTGTAGTTAAATACATTGCCAAAGACATGCTGCCATTTAATACTGTTGAAAACTAGCATTTCTAAAAATGCTGCAAATGTTTGACAGACATTTGTCAGGTCATTTTTTTCTCATTCAGAATCTGCCAAACTGAAGTTTTTTTTTCATAAGACCTGTTAACACATCAGTTTATACTGTAATATTTGTATTGTTACGCTGCACTTTAAAAACAAAACAAAAAAACTTGATTGTCAGTTAAGTAATGTACAATTTGCCTACATGTTCAATATTGAAGTGCAACTTTATTTGTCAATACTTTATTTAGCCAAAGATTCCCACTTCTATTAATAACACAGATTTGCTTTGAAATGCCTGTTTAAATTTTTTTTTAGCCTTTTTAAAGAAAATAATATGCATCATCGCAGATTATGTAAATTATATGGTGATGTCTTATTGGCCACGCTTCCTCCGCCACAGGTATATTGGCAGTCCAGGGGAAACCCTGTAATGTGTATTTAGAGTTTTAGAAAATGGACGGATGGATGTGTATTTTTTTATCGATTAACCCAAGTTTTTTTGTTACGATTTAAAAAAAATCAAATCAATGTTTTTTTGCTGTGACATACCTTTTGCCCCAGGTGCTCCCGTAGCATCTGCCCTCCCCCTAATCTCTTTAGTTGAGTTTCACACACATAGCAACAACATGGCTTTTTTGATTGATTGATTGATTGATTGATTGATTGATTGAGACTTTTATTAGTAGATTGCACAGTACAGTACATATTCCGTACAATTGACCACTAAATGGTAACACCCGAATAAGTTTTTCAACTTGTTTAAGTCGGGGTCCACGTTAATCAATTCATGGTAAATAATGCTAACGCAAACGATAGCGATAAGTTTAACAGTGTTCTCACGCCTCGTCAGGTGATTAGATTTGCTGCAAAACCCGCTGAACAAGTTGACCGCACAGTGCAAAGTTTGCTTTAGGCAGCAGCTTGATAAACTTATTGCAGCATCTGAAACCAAAGCATGTAACCGAGTGGGGGAAATGCAACTATCTACAAGGCAAACAAGACCACAACAACAAACTAACCCCAGCTAAAACGCAGCTTACTGTGGTGGAATCATTTATTGTAAGTAACATACACAGTTGAAAAGCCTGCGGTTATCCACTTACTAAAACGTAAGACCCCTCCTAATTGTTGGAGTTTATGTATTTGCATACAATGTGCAATGCTTCATTTTTGTTTACAGAAGTATTTTATTCAAGACAGATGTAATATAAACACTTTTTAGAGTGCAACATAAGACTAGAATGATGGCAGTTTTAGGGCAAAAGCTAAAATTCCTACCTCGGAAACACACCGTAGTCTACACAGTACTGCCATCTAATGTCTTGGAATTGCAACGACCTGCAAAGTCTACTTTGTATTACCTGCAAATGAGATATATCATAATGGACTATTATTCAATGTTACATTAAAATGTGATTTTATTATTAAACAATTAACATTTATTAACACACACACACAAAAGTACCAGTACTGAAAATTGGTACCAGTTTCTGGAATTGGTACTGTAAATGTGAAGGGTCCCAACTCCTAAGTAAAATGCAGTGCATGTTCATGCCATGTATTCTGCAAGTTATGGCATTGCTTGTCTCTTTTCAAACTACTAGCTTTCGACCAAGTAAAAGCAAAACTTGTTTTGCATTACCTATGTCCTTTGTATGAATTGGTTTCTGTAAAGATTTGCGAATCAAACATTACTATTCTTTGGCCATATCGCCCAGGCCTAACATTTGTTAGAGAATATAAGCTAACTTTACCCTGAACAATCTGTGGTTGCAGACTAATGGTTTCTTTCTGTGATTTTCTTTAAGGTACACGTTAGTGTCTTCAAAAAAAATAGAATACCGCAGGTGACACGATGCACGGTGTGCTGTACCAAACATCATTGTCCCATTTGCCCCACCTCAATGTACAAGCCTCGGTGTAAGGCAAAACTTTTGCAGCACATGGAGGTCCATGTAAAAAACGCCATCCAACATGAAGGTTAGTGATTTCAAATGTATTTGCGTTAGCAATTATCTTTTGTTTGTTTGTAACAACTGCTTAGTAGGGATGCAACGGTACTCTATAAACACTGGACTATTTGCTCCACCCGACACGGGACAATACACCTTATGGACCTCAGCGCTTGTGTATATGTGTTTGTACGCAAGCGTGCCTTCCCAGGGTAGCAAAAAGCCCTCCCCACAACATAATGTCCAATCATTGTTGTGCCTCTCCCTTCGGGCTGCACAATTAATACCATTTTAATCACAATCTTGATTTTGACTGCACGATTTTGGGGAAAAAAAACAGTGAACCAGTATCAAAAAATACCGGTACTATCTATTAGGGATGTATACCGAGTTCTGGTGTTTTTGGAACCAGTTCCTAATTGGTACAATCCAGGAGGACAGTTAAGATTCTGGACAAATGATACAGCTATCGGTATTTTTCTTTATCCAACTGACCGTTGTAATTATGATACGCTGTCACATTCACTTCAGCTGCCCCTGCTACGCATAATAAATCAGCTTGGAATAATCACAAATAGGGAAGCAACACCTCACAAAAGTTTTGTAACACAACAATACTTCCTTAACAAAAGTTCCTTTAAAGTCACTCACGGTATGGAGAGTTGGTGTCAGTTTGAAGTAAACGCGCTCCACTCACGACCGCCGCTATCGCATTTCCTTAACCGTTATCCCGTGATCCTGTCATCCACAGGTCAATATTAATCCACTCAAAAAAGTAAAACATTTAAGTAATATTATAATCCATAAAGTAGCTTTGAAGCAATATAGCATCAGCTGACAGGTCTCTCGTCGCCGTGTTACGTCACCCCATGGTGCCCCGTTACATTGCACAGAGACACATACATCGGTAGATATCAACACTCAATATGGCCTCCTGTCTGTCACTTGAACACGTCCGTGTGCATCAAAAACACAAATGACAGCGTTACGAAATGCACACCCACCTAACATGCTAACCGGTTGTGATTTATACATAATTGTTATGATATATGTAAAAGGTCTGTGATCTGCACATTAATTCCATACTTAAATGTTATTTCCAGCTGAGTGTAATTGTAATGAACAGAAACACAGTGATGGATAGGAGTGGTCTTTACAAGATGATGCCATAACAACTGCATTGCACCTTGGACTGCACACATAATTGACTTGTATGAGACTTAAAAAAGCAAGTGTTGATAAAAGACTTCCCTGCTGTGAGATATTACATGATGTTGGTGGTGTACAACCTCTAGTGCTAATTACAATGGTACTAAAAATGCATTTTTTCACATCCCCATTTACACCAATTACATATAGTACCCATAACAGTATCAATAAGGAATATCGGTACTGGTATTTACAAAATCGTAACACTATACATCCTTACTCCTTATACATCCCTTTTACCAACTAAATTAGGTCTTACCTTTACTTTGGTGTTTAAAGCTGCAAAATATTGGATGTATTAGATCTTTTAGCTGCAACTTTCCTTTGGCAGGATTTGCAAAATAGGTGAGCCAACGCCTTCAATGAGTCCCTTGTCATTTTTTTAACACCCAAAATGTTCCCATGTTCTTCAGCATTCTTTGGGTGGATATTAAGGGTGTATTTGTATTAAACTGTTTCGGTACGGGGAGTTCGGTTCGGTTCAGAGGTGTACCGAAAGAGTTTCCACACGGACATATTAAGTAGCACACCGCACCTTGTGTAAACAATGCACACTGAGGCACAACACACGGCATGCTAGCAATGACCGGGCTACTACAACATGCAAAAGCCAGAGCTGGAAGACCCTCCTGCCTCTTTAAGATCTCCCGTTTGGGAACAATTCGGCTTCGCGGTGCGATACAACAATGGATAACATCGCTTCAACGAAGAGAAAGACGAACAAACACAGCTCCCACTGCATTCAAGCAGCTTCTCCTCGGCGAGTCAGGCAGGGCTAAAGCAATAACAAATGCCGTTGGTGTTTTTATAGCAGCAGATTTAAGACCATATTGCATTAAAAACTAGATTTTGACCCACTTCTATGGTGGAAGAACAATGAGCCCGTATATCCTCTTACTGCCAAGTTATCCAGGCACTACCTCGCCATACCTGCTACCTCCGTGCCCAACGAAAGGGGATTTTCCACAGCTGGAGACATTTGAACTGCAAGCAGGTCTGCTCTTTCTGCAGACAATGTGGATAAACTGATTTTTCTGGCAAAAAACATGAAAATTTAGTGAAAGTCACCAGGGTTAAAGGCTGGGGGGGGGAAAAGAAAAGTTAGTCTGAGGCTGCGTTGACTTGAAACTGTTTAATGTTGCACTTTTTGTATGTAGGAGAAAAGTTTTGTCATTTTATTTAATCTTAGCAACAACTTGAAGCAGTTTAATGTTGCACTTTATATGTGGAAATGTTGCACTTTATATGTAGAAAGGTTTTGTTAAGAAACCAATTCTGAGCCTTATCTTATTTAGTTTTTATTTTATATATGTTGACTGCATTAACCCTGGCAATGGCCCCTGTGTGTAAATGTATGTTATTGTTATGCTTAGCACAGTGGTTCTTAACCTGGGTTCGATCGAACCCTCGGGGTTCGGTGAGTCGGCCTCAGGGGTTCGGCGGAGTTTCTGCCGCGGAGGTCAAGACACACCCAACTCATCGTGAAAATAAAAACTTCTCCCTATCGGCATATTATGGATACCCCCAAACAATGTTCCCTCTAATTTCCATCTGATTTGCAGGTGTGTAATTAGTTGTGAGTTCATGCACTGTGTTGGTTTTGTTCTTTGAACAAGGTGATGCTCATGCACGGTTCTCATTTTGTGCACCAGTAAAAAAAAACAAAAAACTTTGTCTTGAATTTGAAAAAAAACAACAATATTTTCCACTGAAGAAGGGTTCAGTGAATGCGCATATGAAACTGGTGGGGTTCGGTACCACCAACAAGGTTGAGAACCACTGGTTTAGCATTCATGACTGCCTGCTGTTGCACTCATCAGTCTAGTGGTGGCTCACATCCATCACACACAGAGCTATTTTAAAGCAATGTTAAAAGGATAAAGCCATTGTTTACAAATGTTGGTAAATAAATAACCAGAAAATGTATATTTTGTTGTTTTCTTACTGTACCGAAAATGAACCGAACCGTGACCTCTAAATCGAGCTACGTACCGAACCGAAATTTTTGTGTACCGTTACACCCTTAGTGGAGATAGTTCACTGCTTTGTCCTGCTGACGTTTTTAAGTCAATCAATCAATCAATGTTTATTTATATAGCCCTAAATCACAAGTGTCTCAAAGGGCTGCACAAGCCACAACGACATCCTCGGTACAAAGCCCACATAAGGGCAAGGAAAAACTCACCCCAGTGGGACGTCGATGTGAATGACTATGAGAAACCTTGGAGAGGACCGCATATGTGGGTAACCCCGCCCCTCTAGGGGAGACCGAAAGCAATGGATGTCGAGTGGGTCTGACATAATATTGTGAGAGTCCAGTCCATTTTAAGCTATTGTAGCATACTAGCGTGTCTCTCGATAAGTGTTCATGCACTGCGTTTATAGCGAGTGAGGAGGACTGAAACACACGGTGTAGTAAAGCCTGTGTGATGAAGTAACCGGCGTGACGTTTTTAATCGCCAACAATAGTAAAACCGGTTTATTGTTGTGTCCCTAAATCAGGATCGTCCACGTTCCAATTGAATCGTGTAGCATCAAAGAATCAATAGTTTGTCCCACCCCTATTCAGTACACCATACTTTGTTTACTGCAGAATTCAGATTTTGTTGAGAAACAAAATACGGACTTTTGAGAGGGAAACAAATTTACAGAATCAGAACCAAAAACCGATCATTCCGTAGGTTACCTGTACAGTTGCACCCCTACTTCTTATTAACCTTACCAATTGTAATAACTTTACATACTAGTTGCTATATCCTATAGTGAAAGCACACATCATTTTTTGTTTCTTCATAGAGTTCTTGATAACCAAATGCCACAAGCCCTGCAAGAGTGGAAACAGTAGTCATTTCCATTGTCCATTCTGCATCAAGACCACCATAAAAAGGAAGGATGCAATGAGGCATTTGGAGATGTGTAGGCCACCTCACCGGGATGCAGAGTTGGAAGCTGATGCCGACATGGCCATCACTTCTCAGACCGGAATGCAAAGGTCTTGAATCGCTCTTCATTTCCTGTGGAGCTGCATTGGTAGGTTATTCTCTTGTTTCCGCTGACGTGTTTGTCTAAGTCATACTTGCCAACCCTCCCGAATTTTCCGGGAGACTCCCGAAATTCAGCGCCTCTCCCGAAAACCTCCCGGGACAAATATTCTCCCGAAAATCTCCCGATTTTCAGCCGTAGCTGGAGGCCACGCCCCCTCCACCTCCATGCGGACCTGAGTGAGGACAGCCTTTTTTTTTTATGATAGGAGGACAACAGGGTGACAAGAACTAAATCATCCAGACGAGAGACACATTGTATTATTATGTTTATCTTACCTAAAAATAAATATATTTATAAATTACAAAAAATAAATAAATAAATTTTTACTATATTTTGCTAAAAACATCAAAATGGTGTTTTTATTTTTATTTTTTCTGACTCTTTATTACATCCAGCCATAGAATTATACATTAAAATAAACATATATGAAATAATTAATTTTAAATGATCATAATAATTCATTTAAAATGACCATATTTAATTATTAAAATAGTTGCTTGTTTATCAACAACTTTAGCATTTTATTCATTACATTTTGAAGCTCTCAGAAGCCAAGTTATATTATATCCTTAAGATTTATTTATGCAAGTTTGAAGTATCAATTATCTAAACACAGTTTTGTTTGCATGTTTTTAGGATGTAGATATATATATATATATATATATATATATATATATATATGTATATGTATGTCAATATACACCTCCCCTCTTAACCACGCCCCCGCCCACAACCACGCCCCAGTCCCACCCCCGACCACGCCCCCCACCCCCACTCCCATATATATATATATATATATATATATATATATATGTATATATATATGAAATACTTGACTTGGTGAATTTTAGCTGTCAATATACACCTCCCCTCTTAACCACGCCCCCGCCCACAACCACGCCCCAATCCCACCCCCGACCACGCCCCCCACCCCCACCCCCTCCCCCCCACCTCCCGAAATCGGAGGTCTCAAGGTTGGCAAGTATGGTCAAAGTGCCTGGAGTTGAGTGCTTTTATCTTTTTTATATACTCCCATCCAGGCTGCAGACACGCCCACCCGACATATAGGAAACACAAGTGGGTAAATTGTGAATGAAGGCGTGCTCATGTGAGTCATTTGAGTAAGGAATCGGACTTTGCCGTGACACCTTTTTTGGCTCTGTGAAAAAAACACTTGAAATCTTGTGTGCGTGCGCGCGTGGTACAACAACGTCTTCCTCCTGGCTGGATGTGAAAAGTCAAACGTGATGACACCCTGATGTTCTGTTTTGTATAATGCTTTGTGATGTCATAACCGTGTATCCAGAGGGAGGAGCTTGGACAGCTGTGCCCATGCATGTGAGGGAGACAACTGACATTTTGACTGTCAAAAAAACAATCATCCATCCATTTTCTACCGCTTGTCCCTTTTGGGGTAGCGGGGGGTGCTGAAGCCTATCTCAGCTGCATTCGGGCGGTAGGCAGGGTACACCCTGGACAAGTCGCCACCTCATCACAGGGCCGACACAGATAGACAGACAACATTCACACACTAGGGCCAATTTAGTGTTGCCAATCAACCTATCCCCAGGTGCATGTCTTTGGAGGTGGGAGGAAGCCGGAGTACCCGGAGGAAACCCACGCAGTCACGGGGAGAACATGCAAACGCCACACAGAAAGACCCTGAGCTCGGGATCGAACCTAGGACCTTCCCTGTGAGGCACATGCACTAACCCCCTCAAAAAACAAGAAAAAAACTAATCAAAATAAATTGATTAAAAATGATTACATGTTATTGTTCTGCTTGCTACATTCTTGGTGATGATTGGTTTCAATAAAGTGATTGCTAATGATGACCAAAGTCCACATCCTTTTTTAAACAGCTGATATAAGCTATAGTAAAATAAAGCTCACTGTCCAGCTGAAATGTTATGTACTGAAAGTACGTTAGCCCCAGGGTGTCAACCGTTATTTTAGTTATTGTTGAGTGGGATTGGAGATTGCCATAAAATATTTGATTAGTAGCCACCCATGGTGCACGGGCTGCAATTACACTGAACCAGGCAGAGTTGTTTGGTTTGGTTCGCCAAAGGGTGGCTTCCCAAATGTGATACATTCTCCAACATGAGACATGACTGCAGATGTTTTTACAAAGCCTGTAACAAAATGCA
This sequence comes from Nerophis lumbriciformis, assembly GCF_033978685.3. NCBI lineage: Eukaryota > Metazoa > Chordata > Actinopteri > Syngnathiformes > Syngnathidae > Nerophis > Nerophis lumbriciformis. The sequence continues at coordinate 31,045,427 of NC_084578.2, forward strand.
AGATCGATTGATAGGTTAAAACGAATTTTCATTTGCATATTTTGAATTTTCCTTACATATTATACGAGTGAGGGTTTTAAATTCCTGATGTGTCGATGGGAAGTATGTAATTTGTTCTACTGCACAAGTGTGGAAACAACTCAAGTGGATCAGTTTAAGTACTATGGCGTCACAATAACATCAGCTGGAAGATGCAAAAAAAAATAGATACACTTTAGCGATCTACTGTGTCAAAGGACAACTTCAACAAAATGAGTGCTATATTTACAAATAGAAACATCCCACTTGACACAAAGCTCGGTGATCTCAAAATGGATGTATGGTCTTACTTTTTGGCTGTGAATGCTGGACTTTAACAACTGAAAACCTTAACTGAAATGTGGTTATTCATAAAAATGCTGCACAAAAAAAAAAATTAAAATTAGCACTGTCAAAAACAAAAAGAAAGCAGGCAATAAAAACTGATAACAGGAAAACCAAGAGGAACGAAAACTCGAGGACAAAGGTGTCCAAAATGCGGCCCGTTGGCTATTTGTGGCTTGCGGCTCGAGTTTTGTTGGCCAGCAATATTTTGTCAGAAAAAAACATAAAAAAATGTAAGAAAAAAAGACATAATAAATTAGAAAAAGCAGAACATTTGATACACAATTTGAAAGTCTAAGTATGTGAGGGACATTTAGGTATATTTTTTATTTTGTATAAAAAATGCTACAAACAACACTTAGTGTCAGCTTTGTGTTTGTTATAAGTGACACAAGGTATTATTATTAGTTATTAATATCAAAAGTTAAGCTTTTTGTCATTATCTTATTTATTTTTGCCCTTTTTTTTTTTTAATGTTTACAGTCTTATTAACGACAATATGTTGCGTGCCAACAAAACTCGAGCTTTGGTCCGCAAATGGCACCCTGGCCACACTTTCACACATCAACAACTAATGATAGTACACTTTGTCACCTATAACACAGATCTGACACAAAATGCTGTCCTTAAATATATGTAATCTGTCTATATGTAATCGGTGTCTGTTTTCTGCAATTTTTTTTTTTTTTTTACAAAATAAAATATCAAAATGGCTAAATAGTTTAACTTTTTGTTATGCAGCGCTTTGTGGAAAAAAGTTTGGACACTCATGCTCTAAAACAACACATGTCAACAGCCTAAGAAACTTAATTGGAAACATCAATAATTTATAAAAGTTATATGTTATTGATATTTGTGATGAAGTAATCATAATAAATGTATATTATTGCATTAAAATAATGTATATTAAATATCCATCCATTTTCTACCGCTTATTCCCTTTGGGGTCGCGGGGGGCGCTGGAGCCTATCTCAGCTACAATCGGGCGGAAGGCGGGGTACACCCTGGACAAGTCGCCACCTCATCGCAGGGCCAACACAGATAGACAGACAACATTCACACTCACATCCACACACTAGAATATATAAAAATAATAATCATAATAATAATATTATGATGACTTCATTGGAAATATAAGTTATACAGAACTTAATTTAACCAAATTATTGATATTTCCAATGAGAAGAATGCAGAACCCTGATCATGTCTTCAAAAAAGGCCTGATCTTGGTCTGATGCAAATAGGCCTGTTTTTATATTCCGGAACAGTAGGTGGCGGTATGTACATGTCAACAAGAAGAAGAGGCGCCTCCAAAGTCATGTATAAAGAGAGTATAATAAAACAAAAACAGGCGCTATGACTGCCACCAAAGATGTGTCTGGATGCATGCAATAGCTGTCGTTTTGACATTAGTAAACCAAAATAATATGTCTGTGTATGGTTCTAAACATACTCTATAGCTCATAGACTTACAATAAAACATGCTTTTATTTCGACAAAGTATACTTTTGCGGCCGTATTTGACGCACTGTGCTGCTACATTCCTGCGGTGGTGCGTGACCAGCAGACTCTACAACAGTGTTTTTCACCTTTTTTGAGCCAAGGCGCATTTTTTTCATTGAAAAAATCCGGAGGCACACCACCAGGAGATATCATTAAAAAACGAAACTCACTTGACAGTATTGTCGCAATTGTTGGATATGACTTTAAAGCATAACCAAGCATACATCACTATAGCTCTTGTCTCAAAGTAGGTGTACTGTCACCACCTGTCACATCACACCGTGACTTATTTGGACTTTTTTGCTGTTTTCCCGTGCGTAGTGTTTTAGTTATTGTCTTGCGCCCCTATTTTGGTGGCTTTTCCTGTTTTGTCTGTATTTTCCTGCTCCACACGCTGTAAGTCTTTGCGGTCGTCCAGCATTCTGTTTTTGTTTACTTTGTAGCCAGTTCAGTTTTAGTTTCATTCTGCATAGCCATCCCTAAGCTTTAATGCCTTTTCTTAGGGGCACTCACCTTTTGTTTATTTTTGGTTTAAGCATTAGACACCTTTTTACCTGCAGTGTCACCTTTTGTTTATTTTTGGTTTAAGCATTAGACACCTTTTTACCTGCCCACTGCCTCCCGCTGTCGTCTGCATATTATGATCACGACAAACCATAGTCGTCTCACACGACGTGTTCCCGACGTCTACAAAGCAATTAGCTACCGGCTGCCACCTACTGATATGAAAGAGTATTACACAGTTACTCTGCCGAGCTCTAGACAACAACAACACATTATTTGCGGATTATAATTACCGGTTTGCAAAAAATATTTGTAACCCAAATAGGTGAAATTAGCTCATCTCCCACGGCACACCAGACTATCTCACGGCACACTCGTGTGCCGCGGCACAGTGGTTGAAAAACACTGCTCTACAACACGCAACCGACGGCGCGATAAAACAACACAGAACAACCAAAAAAAACGTATTACCCTAATTTTTCCAAAATCTTCATTAGCTTTGGACCAACAATCACAGAGAAATGATAACTTTTGTGTGAAGTATGTCAACTGTGGTGACTGCCTCCAATGTATTTGTAATCAGTGTATGTATTACTCATTAGGTATTATTATAACGCATCTTTATTTTAGTAACATGGTAAGTGAATAAATGTACTTTTGTAGGTTTCCACCCATACAGTATATCTGCACAATAACTCAGATATGGTAACACTGGAGAACAGTAGAGAATAGGGGTGATTTTTGGTTCAGAACATATTTTTGTTTTATTCATTACTGACGTATTTCTTGCCACTTTATGTAGTATATATTTTATAAGATTTTCAGGTCACTTTCTCATCTTACACCCATAATTTGGTTTATTTTACTCATTCAATGTCTGTCTATTTGTGTTTGACTTGCTCATCTACTGTTACCGAACTGCTCTGCAATGTTTTTAATTTTTTTTTTTTTTTTATTGAACAACAAACATACATTTGTAATTCACTCAACAGTCAAGGCACTTTCAACAACAAGGAAAGAAAACACAAGCAAATACAGATAAAGTATTAAATATTAATAAATAATAATAATAAAAAATATTTCAAACAAATACAAAGACAAAAAAAGACACTTTAAATGTTTTTAACAAAGATATCAATTTAAGGGCTTGTGTACTCTTAATCATTCTTCAAGATTTGATTGATAATTGTAACCCATTAAGCCAATTAGAAAATATAGGCCTTACTTTCATAACTCGACATTTATGTAGAAACATTTTTGCCTGGAGCATAATAATGTTGACAAACATTTCTATGTTACAGTCGTTTATAAAAATACCATACCGTTTTTCTATAGAGAATGGGAACATCTCCACACCCTTGTTTCTCAGCCAATCTCTGATCTCCTCCCAAAACACATGTACACTCTCACATTCCACAAACAGATGATTGACATCCTCTACCACATACAGTCGCGATCAAAAGTTGACATACACTTGTAAAGAACATAATGTCATGGCTGTCTTGAGTTTCCAATCATTTCTACAACTATTGGTTTTTTGTGATAAAGTGATTGGAGCACATACTTGTTTGTCACAAAAAACATTCATGAAGTTTGGTTCTTTTATGAATATATTATGGGTCTACTGAAAATGTGACTAAATATGCTGGGTCAAAAGTATACATACAGCAATGTTAATATTTAGTTACATGTCCCTTGGCAAGTTTCACTACAATAAGGCGCTTTTGGTAGCCATCCACAAGCTTCTGGTTGAATTTTTGACCAGTCCTCTTGACAAAATTGGGGCAGTGCAGCTACATTTGTTGGTTTTCTGACATGGACTTGTTTCTTCAGCATTGTCCAGATGTTTTACGTCAGGACTTTGGTAAGGCCATTCTAAAACCTTAATTCTAACCTGATTTAGCCAATCCTTTACCACTTTGAAGAAACAAGTCCATGTCAGAAAACCAACAAATGTAGCTGAACTGCACCAATTTTGTCAAGAGGAGTGGTCAAAAATTCAACCAGAAGCTTGTGGATGGCTACCAGAAGCGCCTTATTGCAGTGAAACTTGCCAAGGGACATGCAACCAAATATTAACATTGCCGTTAGAGATGTCCGATAATATCGGCCTGCCAATATTGTCGGCCGATAAATGCTTTAAAATGTACTATTGGAAATTATCAGTATCGGTTTCAAAAGGTAATATTTATGACTTTTTAAAACGCCGCTGTGTACACGCACATAGGGAGAAGTACAGAGCGCCAATAAACCTTAAAGGCTCTGCCTTTGCGTGCTGACCCAATCACATTATATCTATGTCTTTTCATAATGCAAGGCATACTTGCTCAACAGCCATACAGGTCACACTGAGGGTGGCCGTATAAACAACTTTAACACTGTTCCAAATATGCGCCACACTGTGAACCCACACCAAACAAGAATGACAAACACATTTCGGGAGAACATCAGCACCGTAACACAACATAAACACAACAGAACAAATACCCAGAACCCCTTGCAGCATTAACTCTTCTGGGACGCTACAATATACACCCCCCCACCACCACCACCCCCAACCTCGCCCACCTCAACCTCCTCATGCTCTCTCAGGGAGAGCATGCCCCAAATTCCAAGCTGCTGTTTTGAGGCATGTTAAAACAAATAATGCACTTTGTGACTTCAATAATAGATATGGCAGTGCCTTGTTGGCATTTTTTTTCCATAACTTGAATTGATTTATTTTGGAAAACCTTGTTACATTGTTTAATGCATCCAGCGGGGCATCACAACAAAATTAGGCACAATAATGTGTTAATTCCACGACTGTATATATCGGTGTCGGTTGATATCGGAATCGGTAATTAAGAGTTGGACAATATCGGATATCGGCAAAAAAGCCACATCTCTAATTGCTGTATGTATACTTTTGACCCAGCAGATTTGGTCACATTTTCAGTAGACCCATAATAAATTCATAAAAGAACCAAACTTCATGAATGTTTTTTTGTGACCAACAAGTATGTGCTCCAATCACTCTATCACAAAAAAGTAAGAGTTGTAGAAATGATTGGAAACTCAAGACAGCCATGACATTATGTTCTTTACAAGTGTATGTCAACTTTTGATCGCGACTGTATATAACAGCCATCCAACCTCCATGTTAAATTCAAGTTTCAAAAAATCCTTTGAAGGGTATATTCCATTAATAATTTTAAATTGTATTTCTTTAATTTTGGGAAGAATTGGGTATGTAATAAATCGTGTTCTTATTTTCCTGAGCTCAACTGTTGTAAACCCCTTCAGGATATATGTGTGAAAGAGAACCTTCACTTCCCATTCTTGTCTTCTACTTAGGATCAGATCTCAGTTGGTGGTAGTCATGGCGGCCTGTAGTCACGTGAGTGCCATTTGACCAATCATTGAGGAGATCCCCTGAAAGCGAGTTGGCCATGCTAGCTTAATACACGACTCAGTCTGTCTGGGAGCCTGCGATGTGTGGCCTTCACCGACTATGTACCCTTGATACTACGGCGCCTGCAAACATCGAAATCAGTCATTATTTTTGGTGCATTTAAATACACACCAATGTCGTGTAACAGAGGAAATGTCGCTAATTCGCGCTCTTTGACGCTTCTCGTGCTAGCTTAGCTTGTTAGCCGCTAACACAGAGACGCGGAAGTTATCCAAAACGTCAATAAATAGAGATCAAGTTTGAGTGTAAAGTGTTGTGACTGTGTGAAAATGTGCGAAAGAACGATAGCAGGGTACGAGGAGGAACTTTCTCGAGCAAAGGAGGAGAATGAGCGACAACATGAACCACTGGACTCCATTTTCAGGACACATCAAGTTGTGTCACACAACGCAGGTTTGTTTCCTTTTGACTTTTATGTTATGTTAAGTTAAAGTACCAATGATTGTCACACACACACACACACTAGGTGTGGTGAAATTTGTCCTCTGCATTTGACCATTCCCCTTGTTTACCCCCTGGGAGGTGAGGGGAGCAGTGAGCAGCAGCAGTGCCGCGCCTGGGAATCATTTTTGGTGATTTAACCCCCAATTCCAACCTTTGATGCTGAGTGCCAAGCAGGGAGGTCCCATTTTTATAGTCTTTGGTATGACTCGGCCGGGGTTTGAATCAACTCAAGTTATTGAAAAACATGCCAACATGGCACTGCCATATTTACAAACCCCATTTCCATATGAGTTGGGAAATTGTGTTAGATGTAAATATAAATGGAATACAATGATTTGCAAATCATTTTCAACCCATATTCAGTTGAATATGCTAAAAAGACAACATATTTGATGTTCAAACTGAGAACATTTTTTTTTTGCAAATAATAATTAACTTTAGAATTTGATGCCAGCAAAGAAGTTGGGAAAGGTGGCAATAAATACTGATAAAGTTGAGGAATGCTCATCAAACACTTATTTGGAACATCCCACAGGTGTGCAGGCTAATTGGGAACAGGTGGGTGCCATGATTGGGTATAAAAGTAGATTCCATGAAATGCTCAGTCATTCACAAACAAGGATGGGGCGAGGGTTACTACTTTGTCAACAAATGCGTGTGCAAATTGTTGAACAGTTTAAGAAAAACCTTTCTCAACCAGCTATTGCAAGGAATTTAGGGATTTCACCATCTACAGTCCGTAATATCATCAAAGGGTTCAGAGAATCTGGAGAAATCACTGCACGTAAGCAGCTAAGCCCGTGACCTTCGATTTCTCAGGCTGTACTGCATCAACAAGTGACATCAGTGTGTAAAGGATATCACCACATGGGCTCAGGAACACTTCAGAAACCCACTGTCAGTAACTACAGTTGGTCGCTACATCTGTAAGTGCAAGTTAAAACTCTCATATGCAAGGCGAAAACCGTTTATCAACAACACCCAGAAACGCCGTCGGCTTCGCTGGGCCTGAGCTCATCTAAGATGGACTGATATAAAGTGGAAAAGTGTTCTGTGGTCTGACGAGTCCAAATTTCAAAAATGTTTTGGAAACTGTGGACGTCGTGTCCTCCGGACCAAAGAGGAAAGGAACCACCCGGATTGTTATAGGCGCAAAGTTGAAAAGCCAGCATCTGTGATGGTACGGGGGTGTATTAGTGCCCAAGACATGGGTAACTTACACATCTGTGAAGGCGCCATTAATGCTGAAAGGTACATACAGGTTTTGGAGCAACATATGTTGCCATCCAAGCAACGTTACCATGGACGCCCCTGCTTATTTTAGCAAGACAATGCCAAGCCACGTGTTACATCAATGTGGCTTCATAGTAAAAGAGTGTGGGTAATAGACTGGCCTGCCTGTAGTCCAGACCTGTCTCACATTGAAAATGTGTGGCGCATTATGAAGCCTAAAATACCACAACGGAGACCCCTGGACTGTTGAACAACTTGAGCTGTACATCAAGCAAGAATGGGAAAGAATTCCACCTGAGAAGCTTAGAAAATGTGTCTCCTCAGTTCCCAAACGTTTACTGAGTGTTGTTAAAAGGAAAGGCCATGTAACACAGTGGTCAACATGCCCTTTCCCAACTACTTTGGCACGTGTTGCAGCCATGAAATTCTAAGTTAATTATTATTTGCAAAAAAAAAGTTTGAACATCAAATATCTTGTCTTTATAGTGCATTCAATTGAATATGGGTTGAAAAGGATTTGCAAATCATTGTATTCCGTTTATATTTACATCTAACACAATTTCCCAACTCATGGAAACGGGATTTGTATTATTGAAATCACAATGTGCATTATTGGTGGGCGGGGTTAAGGTGGGTGGCGGAGGGTAGGGGGTAGCGGGGGTGTATATTGTAGCGTCCCGGAAGAGTTAGTGCTGCAAGGGATATTTGGTATTTGTTCTGTTGTGTTTATGTTGTGTTACGGTGCGGATGTTCTCCCGAAATGTGTTTGTCATTCTTGTTTGGTGTGGGTTCACAGTGTGGCGCATATTTGCAACAGTGTTAAAGTTGTTTATACGGACACCCTCAGTGTGACCTGTATGGCTGTTGAGCAAGTATGCCTTGCATCCGCTTGTGTGTGTGAAAAGCCGTAGATATTATGTGACTGGGCCGGCACGCAAAGGACGTGCCTTTAAGGTTAATTGGCGCTCTGTACTTCCCCCTACATCCGTGTACACAGCGGCGTTTTAAAAAGTCATACATTTTACTTTTTGAAACTGATAATTTCCGATATTACATTTTAAAGCATTTATCGGCCGATATTATCGGACATCTCTACTTATGTTTACTGACTTCATCTGTGAATCTTAATCCAAAATAGATTTTCTTTAAGAACGTGCATTGTCGCGTGAGGCTGATGCATTAAATCAGGGCTGCCGGGTTTCAGAAAATGACAAGAGTGAGACTTTAGTGGCAACATATTGGTCTTTTTTAACACCGATTTGGCCTGTTTTAACGTCGATGTACACCTTCAGCAGCTCTCCATGCAGCGTGGCCTCCTAAAGTCTTAGTTACGCAGATATTACAAATGGAAATCATCTCCACTGTTTTCTCTGCTGGCTCTTCTGTCTCATCCTCTGCATCGGTGTTCTCAATTTGTATCTCTTCTACATCTCCATTCTCATTGTCCTCCATTTCTTCTGATAGCTCTTCATCCTCCAGTGTTGCCTACTCCTCAATAAGGAAAGTTGCTATTGGCTGTCATAAAACTTGATAGATGACATAATTTCCTCATTTGCATAATTAATAATAATACTGTAGTAGAGAGGAATAACGTAGTGGGAGACATCGGGAAGCAATCCGCCATTTTCTCAAACATCGAGTCAAATCAGCTCTGTTATTTTCCGTTTTTTCGACTTTTCCGTACTTTGGAGACATCATGCCTCGTCGGTGTGTTGTCGGAGGGTGTAACAACACGGACAGGGACGGATTCAAGTTGCACCAGTGGCCCAAAGATGCCAAAGTGGCGAGAAATTGGACGTTTGTTCCGCACACTTTACCGACGAAAGCTATGCTACGACAGAGATGGCAAGAATTTGTGGATATCCTGCGACACTCAAAGCAGATGCATTTCCAAAGATAAAGTCAAAGAAATCTGCCGCCAGACCCCCATTGAATCTGCCGGAGTGTGTGAGCAATTCAGGGACAAAGGCCCTCGGTAGCACGGCAAGCAATGGCGGCAGTTTGTTCCCGCAGACGAGCGAGTTAAACCCCCTGGATGTTTTGGCTCACACCGTCCCTTATGCCACCGAAGATGATCAAGAAAAGAATATCGACCCTAGCTTCCCTGGCCTGCTGACATGAGGGTATGTCTACAGAATATATTAATTGATGAAAATTGGGCTGTCTGCACTCTCAAAGTGCATGTTGTTGCCAAATGTATTTCATATGCTGTAAACCTAGTTCATAGTTGTTAGTTTCCTTTACTGCCAAACAAACACATACCAATCGTTGGTTAGAAGGCGATCGCCGAATTCGTCCTCGCTTTCTCCCGTGTCGCTGGCTGTCGTGTCGTTTTCGTCGGTTTCGCTTGCATACGGTTCAAACCGATATGGCTCAATAGCTTCAGTTTCTTCTTCAATTTGGTTTTCGCTACCTGCCTCCACACTACAACCATCCGTTTCAATACATGCGTAATCTGTTGAATCGCTTAAGCCGCTGAAATCCGAGTCTGCATCCGAGCTAATGTCGCTATATCTTGCTGTTCTTTCCGCCATGTTTGTTTGTATTCACTTCACAGGAAAATGGACGGGTGTTTATAACGATGGTTAAAATCAGGCACTTTGAAACTTTTTTTAGGGATATTGCGTGGTGGGTAAAATTATGAAAAAAAATTCTAAAAATATAATAAGCCACTGGGAACTGATTTTTAATGGTTTTAACCATTCTGAAATTGTGATAATGTTCCCCTTTAAGCGACATGTAAACAGTTTGTTTACATGTATAACTTTCTTCGACGCTGCCACAGAAAGACATGTTTTATGCCACTACTTCTTTGTCTCATTTTGTCCACCAAACATTTTATACTGTACGTGAAGGCACAAAGGTGAGCTTTGTTGATGTTATTGACTTGTTACAGAGTGCTAATCAGGCATATTTGGTCACTGCATGACTGCAAGCTAATCGATGCTAACATGTCGTTTAGGCTAGCTGTATGTACATATTGCATCATTATGCCTCGTTTGTAGGTATATTTGAGCTCATATAATTTCCTTTACTTATATCCTCTGTGTATTTAGTTTATTTTTCTATGTGTCATGACACATTATCTGTATGTAATATTGGCTGCATTTCTGATAGTTGTTAGTGTGACATCTTGTTCCAGACCACAAATGTTACCCAGCTTCCATTAGAAGAAGACAGCCTGCTGTTTCCTTTAACTTGGACACACACATCTATACCGTTGGCCAGTCTAAGACAGTCATTTCCAGGAGTTATCTCACCCTCTGAGAGGTTTTACTAATGTTTTCCAATGTTGTAAAAATGTGTAGAATAAATATTACATTTCAACGTTTCTGTCAACGAAGATTTGCGTCAGCCAGCGACACATAGTCATTTTGATAGTAGGCTAATATAGCTAATATATACACTTATATCATGTGTTGCCTTCATTATAACACTTATATAAGTCGTTTAATTTTTTGCGGCTCCAGACAGATTACTTTTTTGTATTTTTGGTCCAATATGGCTCTTTTAATTTGGACATTTGCGACGCTGTGTTCTCTGATCACATGCCGATCTTGTTTGATATTCCCACGCAGTGTCCAGTTAAATTGTGCGCACCGCCCCAACGCTCTCGCATGTTTAATTCTTCGTCTCCTGCTCGGTTCACCTCTATGTTTTCGACTCTTTGTGATGATAATTCTGCAGCCTCTGTATGTCTGAATACTGAAGAGTTGGTTTCTGGGTTCAACTCTATTTGTTTACAAACACTGGACACGATCGCGCCTTTCAAATGCCGCCGCGCTAAAGCCACGCCTCAGCCCTGGTTGAATGACGTCACTCGGGCTGCCAGGCGCGTATGTAGAAGAGCAGAGAGAAAATGGAAAAAAGACAGGCTGCATGTGTCCTTTGCCATTTTAAAGAAAGCCTGTTTTCCTTTCAGATGACTGTAAAAGCAGAAATGAATATATATCTATCTCAGATGATATCTTCTAACTGTAACAACCCCAGAGTTCTGTTTAAAACTATTAACACTGTCATTGATGCTCCCAAATCTGCTGGTTTTGATGCTTCTTTTGAATTCTGTGAAAATTGTCTCCATTTTTTCACTGACAAAATTGTGTCAACTAGAGCCAGTCTATCTCAGCCTTCATATGACCCTTCTGTTCCTCTGCATTTCTCTTCTGTTTTCCATCAGTTTGAGCCGGTGTCCTTTTCTTTTTGAAGTGACACAGTTAGTCATATGAAGCCCTCTGGTTCTCCTGCAGATGCCCTCCCACCTCGCCTGTTTAAGGAGGTACTTGCTACTATTGGATCAAGTGTCCTTAACATTATCAATAGTAGCCTCTCTTCTGGAATAGTTCCAGTAGAGTTTAAACATGCAGTGGTATGACCTCTACCGGTACTTAAAAAACCCAGCCTCGACCCCTCTCTCCTCTCTAACCTCAGACCTATCTCTAATCTTCCATACATTTCCAAAATATTAGAGAAGGTTGTCTACAGTCAGTTGTTGCCCTTCTTAGAGGATAATGGTATCACTGAGCTGTTCCAGTCCGGTTTTAAAGCCCTCCACAGCACAGAGTCAGCGCTTCTAAAAGTTTTTAACGATATCCTCCTGTCCACTGATTCTGGTAAATATGTTGTCCTGGTGCTTTTAGATCTGTCTGCTGCGTTCGACACCGTCGACCACGCCACCTTAATCACTCGTCTTGAGAACTGTGTGGGCATTAAGGGCGCCGCCCTCAACTGGTTCCGGTCGTACCTAACCGACAGGAGTTTTTGTGTAAAAGTAAACAGTTTTATGTCGTCCACAGCTCCTTTACCACATGGGGTCCCCCAGGGCTCAATCCTTGCCCCAATTTTATTTGCGCTTTACCTTCTCCCCCTTGGTTCTATTTTTAGGAAGTACAGTATTGCATTTCATTTTTACGCCGATGATTGCCAGATTTATTTTCCCATGGCACAAAATAACACGGTTCAACATCTTATTGACTGCCTGCACGACATCAAAGTCTGGCTTTCAGCTAACTTCCTGAGCCTAAATGAAGATAAAACAGAAGTTATGTTGTTCGGTCCAAGTCGCTCTCCCTCCCCCAACTCTGACCCCGTATCTCAGCGACTGTGTCACAAACCTGGGGGTAAAGTTTGACTCAGATTTTAAATTCGAAAAACAAATCAGCAGCGTCGTTCAAAAAAGCTTTTATCAATTACGCCAAATAGCGAAAGTGAAACCGCTTCTATCAAGTCATGATCTTGAGAAATTAATCCACGCCTTTATCTCGACTCGTCTTGATTACTGTAATGCCCTGTATGTTGGCATTAGCCAGGCCTCCCTCGCCCGCCTGCAGTTCGTGCAGAACTCTGCTGCTCGTCTGCTAACACAGACCCGCAGACGTGAGCACATCACCCCTATTTTAGCGTCCCTTCACTGGCTCCCTGTGCGTTACCGAATCAATTTTAAACTCCTTTTATTTGTTTTTAAATGTCTAAACAACCTCGCACCAACCTATCTCTCCGACCTCCTTCAGCCTTACTGCCCCACCCGATCCTTAAGATCAGCCGATCAGCTGCTGTTGACGGTCCCTGACACAAGGCTGAAGCTTAGAGGTGACAGAGCTTTCGCCGTTGCTGCTCCCAAGCTCTGGAACGACCTACCCCTGAGTGTTAGACAAGCCTCCTCTCTTCCTGTTTTTAAATCTCTCTTAAAAACATACTTTTATTCCATGGCTTTTAACACTGAGTGATATCCATCCTGCAATGGCGCCCCATAATACACCTGCTGTGAACCTGTTTTTATGTTTTTATTTATTCTATTTTAATTATTTATTTTTTATGGTGTTCTGTTTGTGTTGTGTTGTGTTTGCTCGGTACTCGTTTTATCTTTTAACCTGTTCATTGTACAGCACTTTGGCTACCCCTGTGGTAAATTTTAAATGTGCTTTATAAATAAAGTTGATTTGATTTGATTTGATCTTTCAACATTTTGGGTTGCCAACACCTGCTGTAAACCAAGACACAAACAGCGGCAACTTTGCACAGAGAGGGTGTGTGTCTCTTCTTTGCTCGAACTGGAATACAATGGAACTTTATTCTCATCGCACTTGAAAGTCCAACAAAATATGCTTTCAGGACCAGCTGACAGGGGAGCCTGTGAGGAAAAGCTCACAGCGGCACCGCTTATACATTGAGGACATTAGAGTGATGTTTCATGTCTCCAAAACATCCCAAAAAGGTTGCTAGATTTTATCGCTAGTTGCTTTTGAGAAAAAAAGTCACTACGAGGAGTTAGAAAGATACTAGATTTAGCAAGAAAGTCGGCAAGTTGACAACACTGCACTTAGGTGTGTGCAAAAAATTAAATAAAAAAGCAAAGACCCGCCTTAGGTTGTTTCTGATTGGTTTACATTATGTGGTGCCTTCCGTGGTTGGCTAGATTTAGGCACTCAAATTTATTGATAGGTCTGTGAATGGTTCTTTCGGTAAGTCACTCAAAATAACTCAAACTACTGCAGGCTGTGAGGAAACAAGTTTATTTATATGAAAAAAAAAATATATAGAGTAGTGAATGGGGGAAATATAAGCATATAAGTGGCGTGAGAATGGGTTAAATTGTGTGACTCACACGCAAATGGATGGCTGGATGGATAGCAGTGTTGTCGGTCGATATCGATAATTATTGATACTTATTATGACTTATGCAAAATAAGGACCAGGAGAAAAATATATAAAATGTAAGCATTTTATATTTAAAATGTAACTTTCCCCTGATTATAGTAGCCTCAGCTATCAAGGTAGCAAAGAAAGGAAATGTCAACACAACCACCATGGAAAACACCCAAATAATGTAAACAAAAATCTAAAATCACATAAACACTAAACAATAACCTCTTTAAATTAAGGCGCAACTATAAGGAATGAGTAAGAAATGCTTAATAAAGTGTAACAAAATAGTGCAAAGAGTGATAATGTAAACATAGAGAAAGCTGAGAAGAACTATTGTCTGCAGGTTTAAGTTTAGCAGAGAGTTACGGCTGTGTAACATTTCATTTGTGGTCTGTTCTTCTTACTCAAGTAACGAAAGGAATTTATGTTATCCAGTAATTATTATTTTGATATTATTGGACCAAATGACTATCATTTTAAAGTAGCACATTTGTTTTATTTTGTAATTGATTTTATTTATACAGTAGTGAATGTTGTTTCCAGATAGCTGATAAGGAAAGAAAAGCGAGATGTTTTGGGACATGTTGCTGTGTTGTGGAGCTTGAATAAAGTGGGGTCAAGTGTGTCCTCCCATTGTGGTGTTTTTAGCATGGAAGACAACACAACTAATATTCTCAGAACAATTCAACTGTAACCCTCAGCCTCTGTGATTGGTGGGAGAAAAAATAATAAGGTTACAGCTGTGCTCGGTGAGCGCGGCAAATGTGGACCACATTGGTCTGACTACGATCCGTTTCGATAAATCCTAAACCATGAGACAAGATGTTGCAACCAAACCCTGATAGCGTGTCACTCTCACTGACCAGTGATCACTTCTTGCGTTGCTCGGTTACCAGAGGGTTAGTGCCTTTGTTTAGGCAACCAACCAATGCTTGGCAACTTCCGGTTTCTTCCGAAGCAGAAAAAAAAAAAGTTATGAACCTTCTATCGAAGCATTTTTATAAATATTGATTGATATCGAATGTGTCTATCTCAATATACTGATATCGTTTTATCACTAAATCCTACTTTACGTGTTTGGTTTTTATTCAGTGTTTTTTTTCTTCCTGTTGCTTGAGAATCACTGGTCCCATGGACAAGTGCATGTTCCTTTTATGTCCGGAAAAGCTTGAGTAATGATGACATAACTGATTATTATTTGCAAATTTTAATAATGATTATTCTGGACAACGTCAACGATTCCTTGCATCCCTACAAATTGCTGTGATTTTAAATACAATGTACAGTATTGTTTTTTTATAGGAACAATTAGGTGCTTCCCTACACAGAGTGTAAGTTGACTGCGTCTTTTCAGATATTAATGTGTTAGGTAGGCGTACCAAGCAACATCCCTCTGCCATATAGAGTTGTTTGGTTCTACAACATGACCAACATTAACACTGCTCAAATTATGTTTAGGGCATCTCAAAACTCTCTACCATCCAATATACAGAACCTATTCCAGGATAGAGATGCTCACCATAGTTACAGTCTAAGAGGAAACAACAAATTATATTTTCCTAAATTTAGAACAACTTTAAAATCAATGTGCATGTCAGTGCATGGAGTCAGTCTGTGGAACAACTTAGGGGACGAGTTAAAAACCTGTTCTAACATGATTACATTTAAAAGACTGTTTAAAAAAGAAGTACTGAAGAAGTACGAGGAGGAAAGAGAGTGATGCCCTCAGCACAGAGCCATGGGAGAGAGGTGTATGGTCAGAGAGTGTTTGGGGCGTGTGTGTGTGTGTGTGTGTGTGTGTGTGTGTGTGTGTGTGTGTGTGTGTGTGTGTGTGTGTGTGTGTGTGTGTGTGTGTGTGTGTGTGTGTGTGTGTGTGTGTGTGTGTGTGTGTGTGTGTGTGTGTGTGTGTGTGTGTGTGTGTGTGTGTGTGTGTGTGTGTGTGTGTGTCTGTCTTGTCTTGTCTCATAGTAACAGTAGTACTATTGTATTGTTAGTATATAGGAGCTTTTCTTGTTTTTGTTTGTATAGTATTGTTCTTGTATTATATTGTTTATGTTAAATGTGGAATGAGTGAGAGGGGTTGGGATATTATAAGCATTTGCTTCATCCAACCCCTTTTCAAGCCTTGCATAAATGTCTCTGCCAAAACGTAATAAAACAACAACTGTGTGCTGTTGTACTGTGCAGGTTTGAAATCAATAATTCAATCAATCAAACCATACTGGATTAACTGCCAGTTTGCGCATGCAGGACAGTAACTGCACTTAGACAAACTGTCCAAAATTCATTGCCAAAGATAATTACCTCTGCCTCTTCCTGCTCCTTTTTGGAGAAGTTGTAATAATAAACTGGAAACTTGTGATGTACCATATTGTAACTAGGATTGTACCGTATACCGGCACTAACAAAGTACCGCATTACTAAATAAGTAAAAAAAGGTACTACTGGCTACTTACTAGAAATACTATTATAATTCATGTGTTTAAAAATGTTTATATTCTTTAGTTTTATTTTGTAAAAGTTTTGGGTTTTTTTTGATGATAAAGAAAAAACCGTGTGTTGGGTGCTTCACATCCGGTTTTTAAGTGATGTAACACAAATTCACTTCCTGTTGTCATATTGCTTTGAGTATTGCAATTTGAGATTTTGTCCATTGCCGACAATCAGTCAACTCTATGGCTTTTTAAAAAACAAATAAACAGATCGTGTCATCCCCATACAGAAACTTCCTATCAACACTATTAGTGAAATATTGTGTGCAGGAAAATATATGTTATATAATAAGAGGTTTTGGAGGCCAAAACACAACCAACTGTGTATGTGACGTCTCACTAGGAAGCAGCAATCGCTTTCCCTATCGTTAATCGCTGTTGGTGGTAGCTCTTAACAATTGTCTGTGTGTAGCAGGACCGATAATCAACATCTCTGCTTTCTTGGCAATATGATGCAAAAAGTTTCTGGACATCCATTTTTTAATTTAATTAAGACTGGCCTCCAGCTGACTTCAATTTGGTGTGTTGTCCGCTTTGGGGCATGTAATGTTGGGTGTTATCAGCATATCAGTGAAAGCTAACGCTACACTTGCATATAATGTCGCCTAGCGGCAGCATGTGAATCCTTCGGGGTACAGGGCCAAGAACCGAACGAGGTGGAACTCTGCAACTGACCTAAAGATACTCCGAGATCACATTGTTATGGGATACACAACGTATCCTTGCAGTGATATAGGAGCTAAACCAGGAAAAAGCTAAGTCTGACATGCCAATACTTGATTTGATGCGTTTTAATATAATTTTATGATCCACAGTAAAGGTGGGCGAAATAATACATTTTTATATGCATTGCAATTCAAACATGGACAATTATAAAATCGATTAGTAAACAATAATCGATTTATTTATTGTAAGTAAAGTAAAGCAGAGAGTTCTCAAATTTGGC
The DNA here is from genome assembly GCF_033978685.3 of Nerophis lumbriciformis. Lineage (NCBI taxonomy): Eukaryota > Metazoa > Chordata > Actinopteri > Syngnathiformes > Syngnathidae > Nerophis > Nerophis lumbriciformis. Next base: position 31,063,008 of record NC_084578.2, read on the forward strand.
TGACCGCAGCGACCCACCTCACCGAGCTCCTTTATTGTAGAGCACTTGTGTTCCAGTTTAGCACACATTTCCATTCATTTAATAAATACAATTGGAATCAATGTAACTGTGTCTTATTACAAATGCACTGGTTTGAAAAGTTGCAAGTAAGAAACGCTTATTTAGTGAAACGAAAATAACTGTAAAACTGCATCAATATACTTAAATTAAATGTACATCAATAATCGATTTTTAATCGAATCGTAGAGCCTGAATTGTAATCGAATCGCTAGGTGCCCAAAGATTCCCACCTCTAATCCACAGTATCGAAGACAGCGCTGAGATCATGCGCCAGCAACACAAATGACGTATCGGTATCCACAGTTAGCAACAGATCATTGGTCACTCTTGCGAGTCTCAGTAGGGTGATTTGCCCTGAAACTCGACTGAAAGGGTTCACAAAGATTGTTAGACGCTAAGTGTTCATTGAGCTGCTGTGCAACAATTTTCCCGAGGATTTTAGAGATAAACAGTAGGTGTGACACCGGCCAGTAGTTTGGAAGAAGGTTAGGTCTTTTAAGCAGAGGAATAATAACTGCTGTTTTGAATGCTACGGCAACAGTATCGGAGGAGAGTGATAAGTTAATTATATTTAGCACTGATGGTTCTAATATAACAAACAGTTCCTTAATGTGTTTCACAGGAAGTGGGTCTAGTAGACATGTTTGTTTTGTCCCATTGACGAGTTGTGAGAGTTCCTCTCGTGTTACCTCTTCAAATTGAGAGAGATTATTTTGGAAAGCCTTTTCCGTAATGCATACGTTTGCATTTGCGATTATTGGACCCGGTTGGAGCTGAGACGTAGCGTCTTTAATCACCTATTTAATGAGCTTTAATTTCTTAGAAATAAAATGCATAAAGTTGCCAGCTGAGTGGTTGGAGCTACTAGGAGAAGACCTTTGTTGGGTTAGAGATGCTCCTGTGTTAAATATTTAAGATTGTTTTTATTGAGACGTGTTAAATATTTAGGATTGTTTTTATTGAGACGGATAAGATTGAAGTAATAATTAGTTTTAGCTAAGGTAAAAGCATCTTCATGATGTATTGAACTATCACTCTAAGCCAGATAAAAAATACCTATAGTTGCATGCCATTCGCAGCCCAGCTTTCTACATGATCGTTTAATAGCTCTGGTTTCTTCCGTGAACCAGTAGGTACGACTTTTAGGGGTCTTTTTTATTTTTTAACCGTGTAATACGCTCAAAGGTGTTGCACAAGGCATCATTATAGTCATCAGTGAAGCTATCGATAGAGCCCACATAATTGGGGAACGGTGTCATTACCGAGGGCGGTAGGCCAGAGAGAGTTGTAGTTGTAGCAGCATTAATGTTACAGCTGCTAAAGCATTGGTTATTCTCAAAATGTTGACAATGGGTCAGAACTTCAAATTTTATGAGGTAGTGATCGGACGTTGTTTTGGTGTATGGGAGGACCAAAGGTCTATCGTATAACCGTTGAGATGTGTGGTTCATGTATTATTTGAGCAAGACCACATTTGTCTGGAGCGCCACGCTCAGAGGGTCTAACGGGGTATTCATGTGAAAATTTAGATTGCCCATAATAATTATATCATCTGCGTGAGAGACTGGGTCAGCAACAAACTCTGAGAATTTGCTGATAAAGTCTGAATAAGGTCCAGGAGGGCAATAAATAACAGTCAGAGCGGTAGTGGAGCAGCAAACGTCATAGTAAGAACGTCAAATTGTTTTAATACTTAGGCTCGGGCTATGGTTTTACGCCTCCACCCTTTTATTGTTTACATGGGTGACCAATTCACACACAGCTGTGCATAGTTTGTAAAACAAACACCACCAAAGGCTGTCATGTTGTTGTTATTATTATTATGTCTTATTGTCTGATGTCTGCTGTGTTGTCCACATGTTGTAGACATTTTGGTCCGTCTACATAAGTCATAATACTTAACATGGCTGAAAGAAGGTGTGTTTGTGTTGTTTGCAGACGTCCAGCAGGTGATTTGTTGTCGAGATGGATTTCCTCTACAACCGAAAGGTGAGAGCTCCACTTTGAAGCAGGAGGAACCACAGCCCGCCCATGTTAAAGAAGAAGAGGAGGAACTATGCATCACTCAGGAGGAGACAGATCTCACCAAGAGGACACTGACTGCTGTCCCTGTGAAGACTGAAGACAAACCCCAGGAGTTCTCACAGCTTCATCACAGTCCAAGTGAGGAGGACAGAGGGATGGACCCTCCAAGCAGCTGCTCGCCAAAACACATAACAGAAGTTGATGGAGGCCACTGTGAAGAATCAGAAACATACAACCTCTTAGCTCCATTATCGGATAACGAGGACACATTAAGCGCTCCTGAGGATGAACAGCGACTTTTGAACAGCAATACAGACTGTAAGGGTGATATGAGGACTCAAACAGAAAATAAACACTCTGAATGCTCCGAAAAGAAAATGGGCAAAAAAGGTTTGCTCTGCCCAGTTTGTGCTAAAAGCTTCTTTCATAGTTGGGACTTGACGCGACACATGCGGGCACACAAAGGAGAGAAACCTTATAGCTGTTCAGTCTGTAGTAAAAGATTTTCTCGAAATGATATTTTAATTCAGCATAAATTTACGCATACAGGAGAGAAACCTTTCGTGTGTTCAGTTTGTGGTAAAAGTTTCTCTGCCATGTCCAGCATGGTGTCACACATGAGAATACACACAGGCGAAAAACCCTATTCTTGCTTACTTTGTTCTAAATCATTTTCACAACACAGCAGTTTGACAGCACACAAACGCACGCACACAGGAGAAAAACCTTTCGGTTGCTCGATGTGCGATAAAAGTTTTTCTACCAAGTCAAATATGGTGAATCACATGAGGACGCATACAAGAGAAAAACGTTTTTGTTGCAATATTTGTGGCAAAATGTTGATCAAAAAGGTATCTTTGATTGAACACCAAAGGACACACACTGGAGAAAAACCGTTTAGTTGCTCCGTTTGTGGTAAAAAATTCACTTCAAATCCAAACATGGTTAAACACATGAGAATACACACTGGGGAAAAACCCTATTCCTGTTCAGTTTGTGCTACAGCATTCGCGCGAAATGACTATTTGATGGCACACATGCAGACGCACAACAGATAATGAATGTCTTCCTGACTAGCTTGTGTTGAAATATTGTCAAATGATACAGAGTTTAAAAAAATATTGGGATGGAGAGTGACACGTGCATGTTCTTCTCACAACATGGTGACTTGGTCTATAAAAAGGCACAACAGCGCCTTCATTTGCTCAGGACACTTAAGGATTGTTAATGTCAACAAATACATTTTAACACTTTTTTAAAAGATCTCTCACTATCATTACCACAACAAAACTTACCCGCATAACAAATCAGGCAAGTAAAACACCCAGAATAACTCAACGTCTTTTGACTAAACTGCACAGGCACTCTGTGGGAAATAATGCCATCCTCATAACTGAGGACCCCTCACACTCCCTGCACCACTCCTTCATGCTGCTGCTACCAGGCAGACGATACAGGACCCCACTGGCCACAACCGTTCACAAGAAATCATTCATTCCCTATGCATTAACGGTTCTAAACAACATGAAATAGGCCGCACTGTCTCTCTTTTATACCTGTTGCTGTGAACGTTGTTTTAATTTTGTGATGAAGTCGTGTCAAAGACAAATTTCTGTTTTTCATGTCGAAACAGACAATATAGCTATATCCTGTCTATCATAATTAAACGTGAAAAGTCACCTATGATGATCTGATGTGTCACCTATGATGATCTGCTGTGTTTGATACCATATTATGTCATGAGTTTCCAAATTGGTGTGCTGCTAAGAACAGCAGCTATACAAATGCAAACTAACTTTGGAGCAAATAAGATATGCTGACTTCTTATCAACCGTAGACAGACTATTTGTTGAAGATTGTGTTTTCCTCCACTCAAAGTGTGTTTGTGTTGTGTAAATATTTCATGTTATTTAGTACTGCACATATTTTAAAATAAAGATGATTTTGATTTATACCTCTTTGTGGCTCTTGTTTTTCTCTCTTCACATCTCGAACAGTCTTCAATGTCGCCACAAGATTGCAGTGGTGCAGGCCTGGGCAATTATTTTGACTCGGAGGGCCACATTTAAAGAAAAAAAAGTGTCTGGGTGCCGGTATATCTATTTTTAGGAACACTAATACAAAACCTCACAATAATGTCTGATTAAATGCTAAAAACGTCATGACAGACCGCCTTAAAAACGGAATGGTATTTTACATTTTTCTGCGAAGGGTAAAACAAAATTTAAACATCACACCCCCTTTCGATCGACATATTTTACAATCAAGTGAAACGTAACAAAAATGCAACAAACAGTGAAATATGAACACAAAGGGTACAAAATAAACCCACCGACAATCTGATATGTCTGATATTTCACTAAGCTTTAGAACTTTGTTGTGAAAATCTCCTTCCGCGTCTGTGGAAACGCTTCCCTCCCACACTGCTTGGTGCCTCGTCTGAGCTGCTGTGACATAGATGACCATAGTAACTAATTAGATGACCATAGTAACTAATTAGATGACCCTAGTAACTAGTATATCATGCAGATTCCAACCATTGAAATACTTAGTATACCGGTAGTCGGTAGTTGAAGACTTACGGTCATTAGAAAACATCACTGCACATCATAATGGCAGCTACACTTTACATCTTAAAGATCTTAAAGAAATTATTTGGGAATGTCCGGCAGGCCAGATTGAAAAGCTTTACGGGCCGCATGTGGCCCCGGGCCTTAATTTGCCCAGGTCTGCAGTGGTGTGACCAAGGATGTAACCAAGATGTGAAAAATACCTTGGTCAAATAGCAGAAGATGAGGGCAGCCAACGACTCACCAAAATGTAATGAATGTAATGGGTTATTCCAGGTCCCAACACCCTATTTATGTGTGTATGTATTGTCTTAATTATCTGAATTTATTTAATCGATTTTGAACCTGAAAAATGTGAACACAACACGCCTAGTGCAACCCCTGCTTTGTCCTGCACAATGAGGGCGTGACAGCGCTAGGCATAGAGCTAAATACCCAAGCTGTTGACACCATGTCTAATGCAATCTCTTAAAACATCAGTGAGTGAGGTTTACCTGCAGCACTTGGTGAGCAAACTGGCCCCCCTTGGATTCTGTACCCCCCTATGCAACTGGCTGCTTGACTTCCTCACAGACAGACCCCAATCTGTGAGAGTGGGCAACAACATCTCCAGTGCCATCTCCCTGAGCACCGGCTCCCCCCAGGGCTGCGTCCTGAGTCCGCTGCTGTTCACGTTGATGACCCATGACTGCTGCGCCAGGTCCACTACTAACCACATTGTGAAGTATGCGGACGACACGACAGTAGTGGGCCTCATCCGTGAAAACAACGACATGGACTACAGGGAAGAGGTGAAACATCTGGTTGACTGGTGCAGAACCAACAACCTGGTCCTGAATGTCAACAAGACCAAGGAGATCATCGTTGACTTCAGGAAGCACCAGTCCAGCCACGCTCCACTCTTCATCAACGGCACAGCGGTGGAGATAGTAAGCAGCACCAAGTTCCTGGGGGTGCAGATAACTGACAATATAACCTGGTCCCTACACCCCGGAGCTCTTGTAAAAAGAGCTCAGCAGCGCATGCACTTTTTGCGTCAGATGAGAAGAGCACAGCTCCCTCCCCCCATTCTCACCACATTCTACAGAGGCACTATAGAGAGCCTGCTGACCAACTGCATCTCTGTCTGGACTGGAGCCTGCAATGCCTCAGACTGGAAGTCTCTGCAGAGAGTGGTGAGGACGGCGGAAAAGATCATCAGGACTCCTCTTCCTCCTATCCAGGAGATCGCAAAAAGCCGCTGCCTGACCAGGGCTCAGAAAATCTGCAAAGACTCCTCCCACCCCCACCATGGACTGTTTTCACTGCTGGACTCTAGAAAGAGGTTCCACAGCCTCCGAAGCAGAACCTCCAGGTTCTGTAACAGCTTCTTCTCTAAGGCCGTAAGACTCTTGAACGCATCATAATTAAATGATCCCCTCAACTCCTCCCAAAATGGATCAACTCGCTGGACTAAAAAAGACAATATAACATACATCCATAAACGTGGACGCATGTGGAAAAGTGCAATATATTTATCTGTACAGTAACCTATTTATGTATTTATATATGGGTTGTACTTGTATAGCGCTTTTCTACCTTCAAGGTACTCAAAGCGCTTTGACACTACTTCCACATTTACCCATTCACACACACATTCACACACTGATGGAGGGAGCTGCCATGCAAGGCGCTAACCAGCACCCATCAGGAGCAAGGGTGAAGTGTCTTGCTCAGGACACAACGGACATGACGAGGTTGGTACTAGGTGGGGATTGAACCAGGGACCCTCGGGTCGCGCACGGCCACTCTTCCACTGCGCCACGCCGTCCCTTATATGCACCTTATTGCTTTTTTTATCCTGCACTACCATGAGCTTAAGGAACGAAATTTCGTTCTTATCTGTGCTGTAAAGTTCACATTTGAATGAGAATAAAAAGGAAGTCTAAATCTAAAGTACATTTGCTTGCCTCGGTCTTGTTAAGTGTGGTACTGTTGTACGCCCTTACCCATTGTGTCCTTTAGAGGGCAGTGTTTACCTCTGTTATCTGACACCTATGCTTCCTGTTCCGGTGTCATGAGTCATTCCGTGTGTGGAGTGGCAGCACAGGTACGTTACTGCCGAGACAAGAAATATACCTACAAGGCCAAAGGTCAAATGTGTCTGATGAGAGTTTGATCACATCGCACGAAGCTCATCATGTCTGATTAAAAAAATGTCTGAATCTGTGTATGGTTGCTTCATCCATTGTCTGTCCTGACAAATTGTAAGGAAATCCTGAAGTAAAACATATTAACAAAAATATCTAACAACAAATGACACATATTCATGAATAGAATAAAAGTGTATCGCTTGCAGACAGCCAATACGGATACAGAGCCAACTTTTTAACATCAATGGCATTCATTGACATAACGGAGAAAACATATCAATGGAATATATTCCACTGGATCATATATACAGGTAAAAGCCAGTAAATTAGAATATTTTGAAAAACTTGATTTATTTCAGTAATTGCATTCAAAAGGTGTAACTTGTACATTATATTTATTCATTGCACACAGACTGATGCATTCAAATGTTTATTTCATTTAATTTTGATGATTTGAAGTGGCAACAAATGAAAATCCAAAATTCCGTGTGTCACAAAATTAGAATATTACTTAAGGCTAATACAAAAAAGGGAGTTTTAGAAATGTTGGCCAACTGAAAAGTATGAAAATGAAAAATATGAGCATGTACAATACTCAATACTTGGTTGGAGCTCCTTTTGCCTCAATTACTGCGTTAATGCGGCGTGGCATGGAGTCGATGAGTTTCTGGCACTGCTCAGGTGTTATGAGAGCCCAGGTTGCTCTGATAGTGGCCTTCAACTCTTCTGCGTTTTTGGCTCTGGCATTCTGCATCTTCCTTTTCACAATACCCCACAGATTTTCTATGGGGCTAAGGTCAGGGGAGTTGGCGGGCCAATTTAGAACAGAAATACCATGGTCCGTAAACCAGGCACGGGTAGATTTTGCGCTGTGTGCAGGCGCCAAGTCCTGTTGGAACTTGAAATCTCCATCTCCATAGAGCAGGTCAGCAGCAGGAAGCATTTAATAGGGGGGGGGGGGCTGGAGCCTATCTCAGCTGCATTCGGGCGGAAGGCGGGGTACACCCTGGACAAGTCACCAACTCATCGCAGGGCCAACACAGATAGACAGACAACATTCACACTCACTTTCACACACAAGGGCCAATTTAGTGTTGCCAATCAACCTATCCCCAGGTGCATGTTTTTGGCGGTGGGAGGAAGCCAGAGTACCCGGAGGGTTCTCCCCGCAGTCGCGGGGAGAACATGCAAACTCCACACAGAAAGATCCCGAGCCCGGGATTGAACCCAGGACTACTCAGGACCTTCGTATTGTGAGGCACATGCACTAACCCCTGTTCCACCGTGCTGCCCGGACTTAAAAGTATTTGACAAAATCCTGATATCCTAATTAACAAATTAAAACCAAATAGCATTAGAGGGTTGGTCTTGAACTGGTTAAGAAGCTACTTCACCAACAGGAAGCCGTACGTCAAGATAGGAAAACACGCGTCTACAGCGCTAAATCTCTCTTGCGGCGTAACCCAGGGATCAACACTGGGAACAAAATTGTTCAATATCGATATAAATAACATTTGTAAAGTTACAAAGTTCTTAAAGTCTGAACTATTTGCTGACAATACAAATAAGATGGTTTGACAGAAACAGATTATCTTTGAATCAAACTGAAAGAACTAAAGTTACTAAAAGGCCTTCTTTCATCTCCGTAATATCGCTAAAATTCTTTCCATTTTGTCCACTAGCGACGCTGAGATCATTATTCATGCGTTCGTTACGTCTCGTCTCGATTACTGTAACGTATTATATTTGGGTCTCCCTATGTCTAGCATTAAAAGATTACAGTTGGTACAAAATGCGGCTGCTAGACTTTTGACAAGAACAAGAAAGTTTGATCATATTACGCCTATACTGTATATACCTTTATATACATATATACATATACATATACCTATACTGGCTCACCTGCACTGGCTTCCTGTGCACTTAAGAAGTGACTTTAAGGTTTTACTACTTACGTATAAAATACTACACGGTCTAGCTTCGTCCTATCTTGCTGATTGTATTGTACCATATGTCCCGGCAAGAAATCTGCGTTCAAAAAACTCCGGCTTATTAGTGATTCCCAGAACCCAAAAAAAGTCTGCGGGCTATAGAGCGTTTTCTATTGGGGCTCCAGTACTATGGAATGCCCTCCCGGTAACAGTTAGAGATGCTACCTCAGTAGAAGCATTTAAGTCCCATCTTAAAACTCATTTGTATACTCTAGCCTTTAAATAGACACCCCTTTTTAGACCAGTTGATCTGCCGTTTCTTTTCTTTTCTCCTCTGCCTCCTCGCCGGGTTACTCCGGTTCCAGTGACCATGGATGAAGTGCTGGCTGTCCAGAGTTGCGACCCGGGGTGGACCGCTCGCCTGTGCATCGGTTGGGGACATCTCTGCGCTGCTGACCCATCTCCGCTCGGGATGGTCTCCTGCTGGCCCCACTATGGACTGGACTCTCACTACTATGTTAGATCCACTAAGGACTGTTCTTTCACAATATTATGTCACTCGACATCCATTGCTTTCGGTCTCCCCTAGAGGGGGCGGGGGGGTTACCCACATATGCGGTCCTCTCCAAGGTTTCTCATAGTCATTCACATCGACGTCCCTTATGTGGGCTCTGTACCGAGGATGTCGTTGTGGCTTGTGCAGCCCTTTGAAACTTTTGTGATTTAGGGCTATATAAATAAACATTGATTGATTGATAAAGTAATGCTATTCGATAACAGCACAAGAGAAAGCCCAATACAATTACAAATAGACAATGCAAACATTGACAAGGTAAATAACATTTCTAAGTGTATTAATAGATGATCAAATTAACTGGAAATCCTTAATAGAAAATATACAACATAAAGTGTCCATTCATGCATTTCCTACCGCTTGTCCCCCTCGGGGTCGCGGACTTTAGCTAAATGTGTTCTGGATCAAAAACCCCTCCATATTCTCCACTGCTCGCTAGTGTTACAATATCTAGATTATTGTGTAGAAATATGCGGAAATAACTACAAAAGTATGCCTTATTTATTAACCATACTACAAAAGATGTCAGTTACAATAATACATAATGTTGGATATGAAGAACATCCAAACACTTTTTGAATCAAAAATTTGGAGCATTTACAAACAGCAAAAATGATGTACAGAGCAAACTATAACCTGCTACCCAAGAATGTACATCAATTCTTCTCAACAAAAGAGGAGTAGCATAACCTTTGGTGAAAGTTGTACTTAAAGTGGAATGGATTAAGCAAAGAAATCAAACAATGTACTACTAAGATCTAGTTTAATAAAGTGTTTACAAAGTACAAAGAAGAATAACCCTGACAAACATCTTGAACCTTATTAAAAAGTGAGGTCATCTTATTCATCTCCTCATGTGAATCACAATTTACCTAACTATTTATTAATTAGAACATAATTTATTTAATTTGTGTTACAAATTGAGTACAGGAAATGAACAAACAATTGTGTTAGAAAGTGCTATGAAATGGAGAAGGGGTAGGATTAAATACCCCCTTTCGGACATGTAATGAGAAACTGGAAATGTGGGATGCATCTAATCACATGCATGTTCTAAATATATCATCATCATCATCATCATCACCATTATAATTCACACAATTAAGAGTGAATGAATGAAGCAGTGGCAATGGTATAAGTGTGTACTGTGACTCACTGTCTACCCACAAAGTGCACATTGAATCGACTTTTAGACAGAACTGCCTCTTTCATTCTCTAAAAGGGTACTTAAAGGCCTACTGAAACCCACTACTACCGACCACGCAGTCTGATGATCAATGATGAAATCTTAACATTGCAACACATGCCAATACGGCCGGGTTAGCTTACTAAAGTGCAATTTTAAATTTCGCGCGAAATATACTGCTGAAAACGTCTCGGTATGATGACGTCAGCGCGTGACGTCACGGATTGTGGATGACATTTTGGGACAGCATGGTGGCCAGCTATTAAATCGTCTGTTTTCATCGCAAAATTCCACAGTATTCTGGACATCTGTGTTGGTGAATCTTTTGCAATTTGTTCAATGAACAATGGAGACAGCAAAGAAGAAAGCTGTAGGAGGGAAGCGGTGTATTGCGGCCGACTGCAGCAACAACACAAACACAGCCGGTGTTTCATTGTTTACATTCCCGCAACATGACAGTCAAGCTTTACCATTGGCCTGTGGAGAACTGGGACAACAGAGACTCTTACCAGGAGGACTTTGAGTTGGATATGCAGACACGGTACCGTGAGTACGCATGCAGCTGCGGCTTCCAAACATTTGATCGCTTGCCAGTACGTGCGTGCCGCTATGTGCATGTCACGTATGTAACTTTGGGGACTTTGGGGAAATATATGTGCTGTATGAACTTTGGGAAGGTGAACGGTACTTTGGGCTGTGGGATTGAGTGTGTTGTGCAGGTGTTTGAGTTGTATTGGCGGGTTATATGGACGGGAGGGGGGAGGTGTTTGTTATGCGGGATTAATTTGTGGCATATTAAATATAAGCCTGGTTGTGTTGTGGCTAATAGAGTATATATATGTCTTGTGTTTATTTACTGTTTTAGTCATTCCCAGCTGAATATCAGGTCTCACAGCATCTTCCCTATCTGAATGGCTCCCACTGCCCTCTAGTCCTTCACTCTCTCTTTCCTCATCCACGAATCTTTCATCCTCGCTCAAATTAATGGGGAAATCGTCGCTTTCTCTGTCCGAATGGCTCTCGCTGCTGGTGGCCATGATTGTAGACAATGTGCAGATGTGAGGAGCTCCACAACCTGTGACGTCACGCTACTCGTCTGCTACTTCCGCTACAGGCAAGGCTTTTTTATCAGCGACCAAAAGTTGCGAACTTTATCGTCAATGTTCTCTACTAAATCCTTTCAGCAAAAATATGGCAATATCGCGAAATGATCAAGTATGACACATAGAATGGACCTGATATCCCCGTTTGAATAAGAAAATCGTATTTCAGTAGGCCTTTAAGGGGTAGCTTTTATGCAAAACCATATTTGGTTCCTGTTTTTGTGCATTTGGGATCTGCATAAGTCCTGAAAATTTTGAATCAAACCATAGAGGCTTGGCGGAAATATTTATAAAATAATCTTGACTTTCTTCACACTTCCTCCAAATGAACCTTATGGAATTTGCCCAGTTTCTGACGTCCGCGGATATCTCTCAATACGGTAAATATTTCCTACATATATCCTGAGGGAATTCTCCTGAAGGAATCAATAAAGTACTATCTATCTATTTACTCAAAGCGCTACGTACGAGGGTAGTTCAACGTAGTCTATCAGTTCCTTCTTCTTCTCTATCCTCTTGTTGTGGGGCAGCCTGGCTCGTACACATGCATTCTCCGCTGTTGCCATTTCTAATAGAAAGTGGCTTATCATTCAAATTAGTTTATGTCAGTAGTCTCGCTATAGAAGTACTGAAAACTACAACATGGCTGACGGAGAGAAGAGGCACATAAATAAGACTGCCCACAAAATGGAGCATCATGAAGAGATGGTCAGAAAGCAGCTTTAAGATAGTCTGTAAAAGATCATCTATGCAAAATTTTGACCAAAGAACCACCATTACATGTTATGTAGACCACGAGGAAGTGTTTTATATGTAAAAAAAAAGAAATATCTTATAATGACACTTTTAAGGCCAGCACGGTAGGAGAGGGGTTAGTGCGTGTGCCTCACAATACGAAGGTCCTGGGTTCGATCCTGCGCTCGGGATCTTTCTGTGTGGAGTTTGCATGTTCTCCCCGTGACTGCGTGGGTACCCTCCGGGTACTCCGGCTTCCTTCCACCTCCAAAGACATGCACCTGGGGATAGGTTGATTGGCAACACTAAATTGGCCCTAGTGTGTGAATGTTGTCTGTCTATCTGTGTTGGCCCTGTGATGAGGTGGCGACTTGTCCAGGGTGTACATTGCCTTCCGCCCGATTGTAGCTGAGATAGGCTCCAGCACCCCCCGCGACCCCAAAAGGGATAAGCGGTAGAAAATGGATTGTCAGGTTCAAACACTGATGACATCTATTAAACAAAACAAGAAGCAAAGAATTAAACAAAGACAGAATTCAATTTGGCTCAATTTGAGGAGAGACGCCTGGACACTGTACCCTTGTACAGTGTCTCAGCAAGCTCTGGCGAAAGATTGTACGCCACCTCTTTTTATTTGGACTTTCCCTGATTATGTGGCAACAGCTGTTTCTAAGAGACGTGGGTCGTAAACAGCGTTGCCTTTGGTTACAGAACAGTTCAAAAGAAAAGGTCGTAAAATAGTTCAAAGAAGCGGTGCCTGTAGGGGAGTCTGGTCCTGCTTCCTCTTCGCTTTTGTACTTCTTTGGTCAAGACAATATCTTTCTGTTGATTACAATACATGAAAGAAACAGAACACCTTCATGTTGCTTTCCCCCCTACACAGTGGAGTTTTACAAGCCCTCTTCTTGGTAGGTTCAAAGACAGAAGTTGGTCTTCTCGCCGGGAACTCATTTCAACACAAAGTTTTGGTGATAACTTAGATAAAATTATTCTAACATGGATGGATGGATGGAATGACACTTTTGACACTACGATGGCACAGGTTGGTTGCCCCAAGATTTGAAAATGGATGGCATGACTGGAATCAAAGTCCAGACTGCAAACGGTTACAAAACGGAGCCTACAAATACACATGACTAACATAGTCACATCCTGCAGAAAACTGTCAGACTAAGTGAGAGTAGATATGACTTTGTTGATCCCTTATGTCTCTGCCCTCAGGGTAATTAAGGTGAAATGTATGAACTATGCCTGGAATCACAAAGAACTTACTGCAGTAGGGCTCATCCAGGAATCTCTTTCACCCAAAGCGAGAATCATACGACTAGACCAACAAGACCTGAAAACACAGTGTCCAGCAAAATAATGAAACATTTGAACTAGGAGAGTCCTAGATTGATATCAAATATAATACCGGTCTGAGTAAGTATGGAATAATATCTGATGATGACTGTATATTCATTATACACATTATATATATATATATATATATACACATACACAGCACAGGTTAAACGTTTGGACACATCTTCTCATTCAATGCGTTTTCTTTATTTTCATGACTATTATTTACATTGTAGATTGTCACTGAAGGCATGAAAACTATGAATGAACACATGTGGAGTTATGTACTTAACAAAAAAAGGTGAAATAACTGAAAACATGTTTTATATTCTAGTTTCTTCCAAATAGCCACCCTTTGCTCTGATTACTGCTTTGCACACTTTTGGCATTCTCTCGATGAGCTTCAAGAGGTAGTCACTTGAAATGGTTTTCACTTCACAGGTGGGCCTTATCAGGGTTGATTAGTGGAATTTATTGCTTTATCAATGAGGTTCATTCACATCAGTTGTGTTGTGAATGAGAAGGTGTGTCCAAACTTTTGGCCTGTACTATATGCATATATTTGGGGGCCCGAGGCAAGGAGGGTACCTGGGGTACCCAAATAACCCCCTCCCCCACAAAAAAACACTAAACATCTTTAACCGATTGAAGCCTATCGCACACTCCTTTTTTTTTTGTCCTAAACATTTTGAATTAAACAAGAATGTTTATATAAAAAATCAATATGTATACATTTGATAAAATATGTAATTAACATTCATACAAAACAGAAATGATACCTAACTTGAACAAATATAAATATTTACACAAATATAATACAAGATGTGCTAATATCATTCATAAAATGTAAAATATTTACAATTTACACTGAAATTAACTTTGGTTAATTTAATAATTAATACAAGAAACATAAAATGTAACATAATGGACCCCAAGAGGGACACGCGGTATAAAATGGATAGATGGTTTCTATTTGAACATACTTCCAAGCTTGTGTTGCATCAGAACTGGTAAGTGGTGTGAACTCAAACTGCCCTGATGAGGTGGATGCAGACTCGGTCATGGGTTGTTCATCTTTGTCCAACTCTGAAATTTCAGTGGTAGTTGATGGCACCGTTGGAAAAATAAGGATACATTTTTTAAACATATTTTGCATGCATAAAGTGCAAGAGTTGAGCACTTTTTACATAGATATTAGCACAGGCCCTACACTCTTGGCCAGGTCTCCCTTGGAAAAGAGATCTTTGATCTCAATGGGATTTGACCTGGTTAAATAAAGGCTAATAATACATATAAAAATATGTAATTTCCATAAGTGACTGGTATGGACGGTGACTGTGAATATGTAAAACAAAAGAAAAAATATATTTGTACACATGTATGTGTAAAGTTTGTATATATGTTAAATGTATTTGAATATACTAACTAATGGCACTTAAACAGTCAGATAAGATACTTACACTGTACCTTTATTGTCACTGGTATCAGAGACAACAATTTGAGGAGGAGAGGGGGCATTGGAATTCAGTTTATATGTATTCATTTATTTAGAATGACTTTGAAATAGATATCAGCTTAATTTTACGTGTTGTACGCTGACTAGGCACATTTAAAAGCCTAAAGCGCATCTATCTTGGCGTGCATGGTGGATATTTACAACAGCATTAACCTAGGTTTGCGTGCATGCAGTAGTTTCAGTGTCAACGTGGCCATAGAGCCACGACGTAGAAGTCTTACTGGTCTTTTGCTGTTTCTTCTCTCTCGTGTTCTTGTTCCATTTCCATTTCTAGCTTTCTGAAGATTAAGTTTGTTTCATTTTTGAACAGTATATTTCTCATTAGTGTCATTGTGTATTTTACACTTTTGGCTGCTGGAAGTGGCCCTTTATTCTGATATTGTCATTGGAAACACCTTAATCAACTACTTTATGTACGCTGATGATTGGTCCATTATATCTCCCAGTAGTGCAGGGTTCCAACAGCTTCTTAACATATGCTCAGATGGAGTCAAGTCTGACATCAAGTATAACGCCACAAAGAGTATGGTAATGATATGTAGGACCAAGGAGGATCAACAATCTTATTTCCCTACTTGTCTGGTCATACCCTGTCTGTGTGCAGCAATGTCAAATACTTAGGCCACATCATCAATGACAAAATGGAGGATGACGCTGACATGCTTAGAAAGAGAAGAATACTGTATGTCCAAGCCAATATGGGGGTGAGAAAATTTCACAACTGCTCTGATGAAGCGAAGGTGTACTTGTTTACAGCTTACTGCACCCCTATGTACACGTCACCCCTCTGGGTGAGGTTAAAAAAAGAGAGCTTGCGCAAACTCCAGGTTGCATATAATGACTGTCTCAGAATCCTGCTCGGAAAGCCCAGGGGTGGTAGTGCCAACAATCTTTTTTGTGATTTAGTGATAAACACCTTCCACGCCACGCTGAGAAAACTGATGTTTAAGTTTATATGTAGACTGCAGGGGTCCGAGAATGATCTTCTTATACAGATAACCAATCCTAGATGTAGTTATGTTAGGTACCAATGCTGTATATGGAAACACTGGTATCTGTGCATTTTATAGAATGTGTAGACACATTCTTAAAGTATATATATATATACTTATATATTATATATATATATATTTTTTGTTTCTACTGTTCTTTATTTATTAGATGCCTTTTACTGAATATGCAAAAGCACTGTTTTTAATATGTGATAAATGCCTTTTATACTGTATTATGTTTGTTTTATGTACTGTATGTAAGCAGGCAGATAGAAAATTAAACAAACTGACTAAAAGTAACATCATACAGATAAGTATCACCTGGGGGGGGGGGGGTTACCCACATATGCGGTCCTCTCCAAGGTTTCTCATAGTCATTCACATCGACGTCCCACTGGGGTGAGTTTTTCCTTGCCCTTATGTGGGCTTTGTACCGAGGATGTCGTTGTGGCTTGTGCAGCCCTTTGAGACACTTGTGATTTAGGGCTATATAAATAAACATTGATTGATTGATTGAATGAATCAAAACAAAGCATAAAGACAATTAAGGGGTGGTAAAAAGGTTAATTGTCAACAGTGAGCGTTACATTTGTCCTATAGTGTCTTTATTTTAGCTACAGTATGTACCTCATCATACCGCCCCAGGTTGAGACAAATGTTTTGGGTGTACCCCTCAAATTATAAGTATAGCATGAGGTCCTTAAGCCACAGGGAGGCATTGGAGGGCAAACTGTGATTTCCACTCCAACAAAATCTTTCTACGAGCTAGTAAGGATGCAAAGGCAATACTAGCCCAAACGTTTTCTTAATTTTTGGGGAGTTTCGTAATATTCTAAAAAATGCGCATGGCGTCAACTTAAAAATATATCTGCAAGATGTTTGAAAATATCAGTCCAGTAAGCTTTCAGACAGGGACATGACCAACACTGTGTGTCATGTTCGCAGGGAAAACATTAGTCAAACTTCTCAGAGGGTGAGATAACTCCTGGAAATGACTGTCTTAGAATGGCCAAAGGTATATCTTCTTCTAATAGATTTATTACAATCTTTGCAAGCTGGGTAACATTTGCTGTTGTCTGGAACAACATGGCACACAAACAACTATCAGAAATGCAGCCAATATTACATACAGATAATATGTCATGAAACATGGAAAAATAAACTAAATACACAGAGGACATAAGTAAAGGAAATTAAATGAGCTCAAATATAGCTACAAACGAGGCATAATGATGCAATATGTACATACAGCTAGCCTAAAAAGCATGTTAGCATCGATTAGCTTGCAGTCATGCAGTGACAAAATATGCCTGATTAGCACTCCATAACAAGTCAATAACATAAACAAAGCTCACCTTTGTGCATTCACACAGAGCATAAAACGTTTGGTGGACAAAATGAGACAAAGAAGGAGTGGCATAAAACCCATCTTTCTGTGGCAGCGTCGGAGAAAGTTACACCTGTAAACAAACTGTTGAGTCACTGTCCACACAACGGTGAGTTCAAGGGCCGCTGAAATTAGTAGGACAAAACGGCGCTCGCCAAATACTCTCGTCAGCGAAGCATAAACACAAACATATTGAACAGTGGGCTTTTTAACAATTAGGAAGGTTTGTGTCGTGTTTGTCCTCCTACAGAAACCATATTACAACAAAAAAATATTTTTCACCCTATCTTTTTCCCATTTTACCAAAAATAAAAATGCACAAAACCTCCTCTGTTCTGTACATAATTGTCCAGGTTACATTATATTGTCATCTTCCTCTTCATGCAATTTCATCAAGGTGACAAAAAAACATGATACAAACGGCCTATTATATGATTCTACCAAGTTGGCATTGGCAAAATACAAACACAATACATATACATACAACACGTTTTATTCTACTTTGCTAATTTAACTAGCAAAACCATTTTGTCAAACATTTATTGTGATTCACTGTCATTGTCAATTCAATGCATCACACTTTATGTGGTTGTTTGTAATGATACATTTGGCCAGCAAGTAGTGTCTTGTGCCGAAGCATGCATTGAAGCAAAAAAAAACCTTGCTTACCTCTATTTTACAAACTCCAGCACCCCCCCGCGACTCCAAAAGGGACAAGCGGTAAAAAAATGGATGGATGGATGGATTTACGTCTTCTACGCTCTGCACACATTCTTCTTATGTGGTCCAATTTGGGAGAAAGGTGGGCGTGGCTCAATGTGGTGATGCTTACTGCCGGTTCTTCTGCGCAGGCGCTATATATACAATACGCATGCGCAAACACACCACTCATTTTACAACTTCACTGAAAATATTTTTTTTTAAAAACACCCGAGAAAACAACGCATGTTCATTAAATTTGTTTGGAAAACAAAAACAGTTTTCGAATAATGGAGCACTTCAGTTATTACCGTGAAACGCAAGCTTAATTATAGTTACGACAAAGTGACAAACAATATGTCACCGTGTTCGAAGCAAAGAGGAAAAAGGAAGTCTCGAATATGCCTAATAAAACGATGTGAATGTATAAATGTTGTAATTTTTTTAATGTATTTGTCCACTATTTGAGGCTATAGATATATACATATGCACACAGGTTCAAGTAAAATGTATATGTATATTTATATTGCATTTACAATGCATATATTTTGGAAAAATTCCGTATACTAGGAAACGGAAGTGGTTGACATTTGGCGCATGCGCAAAGAGATCGGACAGTTCTGCTAGATTAATGACAATAACGTCAAGCTTGCTAGCTGCAATATAAGCAAATATAAGATGAAAGAAGCTAGCTGGGCGCTAATAAGTCGGTGTTTATGCTTGTCGTCTATTATATACGTAGTCATGTCGTATAACATACATCTTTAATTCGTCATGTCAGGATAAAAATCGTCTTAGTGCGCGGGAAGCTTCTCAGGCTAGTTTAGCTTGCTAGCAGCCAGCTAATAAAGAGAGTCGGAAGTATTGAACACGTCAAAAATCGGAGATAAAGTCTAAGTGTTAAGTGTTGTGATTGTGTGAACATGTGCGAAAGAGCGATAGCAGAGTACGAGGTCAAACGTTCTCAAACAGAAGATGAGAAAAATCGACGACGTCAACTACTGGACGCTGTTTTCAGGAAACATCAAGGTGTGTTACTCCGAGCAGGTTGGTTTAATTCTTACTCTCATATGTTTTCTAACTATATATTTGATAATGTACTGTTTTTTTATATTCATGGAAACAAGACTGGTACAGGGCTCATCTTGTAACAAGTTTATAACGACATATATGAACATATAAATGCTTGAATGTATCAACATGTTCACACAAAGTTCACATTGTCCCTAAAACACTGTACTTGTGTTGATATTTTGCATTGCAATCAATATAATTCATAATTATTGGCTAATTTCACCCCCCCCCCCCCCCCCCCCCCCCCCAATGGCGACCGGTGCAATGGACGTCGAGTGGATCTAGCATAATATTGTGAATGTCCTGTCCATAGTGGATCTAACATAATAGTGAGAGTCCAGTCCATAGTGGGGCCATCAGGAGACCATCCCGAGCGGAGACAGGTCAGCAGCGCAGAGATGTCCCCAATCGATGCACAGGCGAGTGGTCCACCCCGGGTCCCGGCTCTGGACAGCCAGCACTTCATCCGTGGCCACCGGACCTGTGCCCCCCCTCCACGAGGGAGAGGGGGGCAGAGCAGAAAAGAAAAGAAACGGCAGATCAACTGGTCTAAAAGGGGGGTCTATTTAAAGGCTAGAGTATACAAATTAGTTTTAAGATGGGACTTAAATGCTTCTACTAAAGTTGGCCTTTCGGAAGATAGGAATCGATCCAACATCTTTTTAAAGACAATATATCGATTTCATCCATAATAAAATAAGCAAACATTGGATTTGAGAACGGCAGACTTTCTATGAAGTTTAACACTTTTAATGATAAGGACATTATCTGTCTGCCCATCGGTGGCGTCATCAAAACAAAAATGATGGATATCTACTGTAATCGAGACACTAGAAATTTTTAATAATTACAACACACGAAATTGTGGCTACAGCACGATTGCAAAAGCCACAACAAATAAAATCAACACAACACAGTGATTTAAAGCCACAACTTAACTTTAGGCCACAAAGGATGCGTAGGACAAAAAGGAAGTGACAGCGGAGCAAGTTTTGCAGGCTGAGAATTAAACAGTGTAATGAACATAGTATATAAATATTATTTAAAAAAAGTTATGACTGAAAAAGGGGTTACTCTTACCGTATTTTCCGCACCATAAGCCGCCCTGGGTTATAAGCCGCGCCTTCAATGAACGGCATATTTCAAAACTTTGTCCACCTATAAGCCGCCCCGTGTTATAAGCCGCATCTAACTGCGCTAAAGGGAATGTCAAAAAAACAGTCAGATAGGTCAGTCAAACTTTAATAATATATTAAAAACCAGCGTTCTAACAACTCTGTTCACTCCCAAAATGTACGGTAATGTGCAATCACAAACATAGTAAAATTCAAAATAGTGCAGAGCAATAACATCAATAACTTAATGTTGCTCGAATGTTAATGTCACAACACACAAAATAAACATAACGCTCACTTTCTGAAGTTATTCTTCATTCATAAATCCCTCGAATTCTTCTCCTTCGGTGTCCGAATTAAAAAGTTGGGCGAATACGGGATCCAAAATGGCCGGCTCCGTCTCGTCGAAGTCATTGCCTTCCGGAAAGCTCGGACCACAGTTGTGACCGAAATATCCGCCCAGGCATTTACGATCCACTGGCAGATGTTGGCGTATGTCGTCCGGCGCTGTCTCCCTGTCTTAGTGAAGGTGTGTTCGCCTTCGGTCATCCATTGTTCCCACGCCGTTCGCAGTCGTGCTTTAAATGCCCTGTTGACACCAATATCGAGCGGTTGGAGTTCTTTGGTTAATCCACCCGGAATGACGGCGAGTGTTGTATTTGTGTGCTTCACTTGTTTTTTGACACCATCTGTGATGTGGGCGCGCATGGAGTCGTATATCAACATGGAGCACACAAAGGAAATGAAACGTAATACCCGCGCGCTTCTTCTTCTACGGGGGCGGGTGGTTGCTTACCGTAGAAGAAGAAGCGCTTCCTCTTCTACGGGGGCGGGTGCTTACCTTGGCAGTTGCTTACCATAGAAGAAGAAGCGCTTCCTCTTCTACGGGGAAAAAAGATGGCGGCTGTTTACCGTAGTTGCGAGACCGAAACTTTATGAAAATAAATATTTATATTAATCCATATATAAGGCGCACCGGGTTATAAGCCGCACTGTCAGCTTTTGTGAAAATTTGTGGTTTTTAGGTGCGGCTTATAGTGCGGAAAATACGGTACTTTAATTCATTTGTTGCACCCTCGTCACCAAAACTTCTCCGCTGTCACTTGTGTTACATCTTTATACTGTTCTGTGTTTATGAAAATGAGAGTAGTAGCAGGTCAAACCACTGCTCATTTTTAACCTGAAAAACATTTCCATCCATCCATTTTTCTACTGCTTTTCCCTCTTGTTGTACTTAATTTCTCACTTAAAACTACTGTGAACTTAACTTGGTTGTACTTTATTTTTTATATTAATATTGTATTAGTTTATGTTGAAAAACAACAGCAAAAGTAGCAGGTACATCTACTGTTAAGCGGTTGGTTACTGTACTGTTACCTCTTGTTAATTCACCTTATTCAAACAAAATGTGAATGCATTGGCCATTCATAGTTTTTACTTGCTTGTTTGTATCCACAATTCATCTATACTTATTTCCCTTGCAAGAAATACCAGGAACATAGGAAACTTCACCTGTTGTGTCCAGTATCCAGTATTTATTTTACAGTCACACTGGTTGATTTTTTTTTTTTTTTACTAAATCGTTACTGAATCGTTTTGGATAAAATTTTCCCCCCAAAATAATATTGTCCCTGAATCGTATCGACAACCACAAATTCTGAATCGAATTGTTGTTAAAAAGAAATGTTACACCCTCAGTAGGGTCAATACAGTTAAACGTATTTCCAAAACAATTAATGCAACTTATGTGTTCACGTACAGAGAGTTTATAAGCTATTTTCCAACTCCTGTCTCTAACTGGTCTTTTAAATAATGATCATACTCTAACACGCCATACAATGAATCAATATACTTTACAATATGCTTTGGTGCCCTCCCCCTGCCGCATAGTTACCCACAGGGTACCAACAGGCACCTATTTTAACCCCATAACATTACCACACGCTTCGCCGTTCTCGATGCACTCCCGCTTGTTTCCCGAAACAAGGAAATGCTCCCGCGCGAACGAACTGTCACTACCCGACCGGTACTGGAAGACTTGATTGGTCCACGCATGCGGCAAGTTTACGTCACTTCCTGGCCTCGCAAAATTTTACGATGGAGCTTCTGCGACGTCACGTTCTGACATATTTGAATGTTTTATTAATGTTTTGTGTAAAAACAATAGCTTGCCTAAGAGTAAAAGAGAGCACAAATATAACAATTAACAAGGGGTGGATTCAAAAAATCAGGGAGTATTATCACCCCAATTTTAAACACATTTTCTCTTCTGTCATTGCAATGAATGACTCCCATCGCGTAATTTATTTTTATTTTTTTCAAACGAGGCACTTATCTTTAAATCTTTATTGAATTGGGAATTGATGTAGTTGATATAAATAAAGTAGTAAAATAAATAATACATATCGATTTATTCGCCATATAAGGCTGCTGAACACAATGTTCAGGTTTCTCTAAGGATCCATACGGTTTCAAAATGAATACTGTATTTTTAAATAACGTTTGTTTTGTATGTAATATTGTATATAACATTGTTATTGAAGTAAAGATTACAAAAAAGAACATGGTATCTGTCAGGTTCAAACACTGATGACATCTATTAAACAAGACAAGAGGCAGTTTAGTTTGCAAATACATCAAAGATGCTATTTTAATCCATTTCTAATGGATAAAGCTTTGGCCTGGACAAGAGGTCATCAGGTGGTCCCCAACGTTCACAGAGTGTTTCGACCCTTAACCACAACACTCTCCGGTTGGTGGGTCAGCAGTGATTGGCCAGATCACTGCCCCTCTCATCCAGGCTTCCAGCTATTGTCCTCTCTTTTATGCCAGAGCCAACAGGAGGCTCTCTCTGCCGCTTCTCCCAGCCTACGAACGGCTGTTTTCCTCAAGTGACCTCTCAATCCGACCTTTGTCATCAGATTCCACACAGATTGAGCAGGGAATCCTCGACATCCAACTTCCACTGTCATCAGCTATGCTGTGACAGTGGAAGTTGGATGTCGAGGATTCCCTGAACAGAGACAGAATTCAATTTGGACTCAATATATTGAGGAGAGTCGTTGTATCCTTCTACAATCTCCAGCTTGCTCTGCCAAAAGATTGCACTCTTCCTTCTTTATTTGACTTTCTCCTCCCACCTGACCACATCTGCTTCCAGAGGGAAGTGTGTCGTAAACAGTGTTGCCGTTGGTTACCGAACAGTTCAAAAGGAGAGGTCGTAAAATAGTTCAAAAAGAGTTCCATAAAATAGTTCAAAAAGAGTTTGTCTGGAAATTGTGCAAATCCTGTCATCTCTCCGCTTTGAAGTCCTTGGGCCAGAACAACATCCTTCTGTTGATTACCATACATGAGAGAAAACAGAAAACCCTTCATGTGGCTCTCCCCCTTACACAGTGGAGTTTTACGAGCCTTACTGTTAATAGGCCTCAACGACAGCCCCTGTCCTTTTGCCTGGAACTCATTTCAACACAAAGTTTTTTGTGATAACTTACAAACAATTATTCTAACAATAACAGTGACTGTGGGCACGAACATAGCTGCTGTAAAACAACTTAACAGAAGTGACGTAGGCCTCGCGCATGCATTGACCGATCAGGTCTTCCGGTATCATACTGTAAACGTAGCTGTTGCTGCTTTCCAGCAGCATTTTACGTCACTTTAAAGGACTTTATGGCAGAGCCGGCTGAGCATGGATGTCAACAATGTAGCAGTCTGCTTTTAGCAAAGAGGGAGATCACAAAGGAAGATAAATTAACAAAACCCGAAAAGGAACTCCTTTGTTTATCATAAGTTTGGATTAAAAACATCTCAGCGACCAAACAACGGTCATTCGAAAAACATGCTGCCAACGAGTATGTGCCATTCGATCAGCCACCGATCGGTAGCGGGCTATTTTCGTCTACAAGTATGTGATCTGCCATTAATGGTTGATACCTAATAATGCCGATCACAAACGCTAATATTCTTTGGCTGAAAAGCTGGCGGCTAGTTATGTATCCCCATGCACAGTGTAGAGGCGTTCTCTTAAGGCAGGGGTCGGCAACCTTTACCAGTCAAAGAGCCATTTTAACCAGTTTCACAGATTAAAGACAACAATGGGAGCCACAAAAAATCTTTTGAATTTTAAAATGAAATAACACTGCATACAAAGTTTTTTTTTGCTTTGTGCAATGTATAAACCAGGAGTCTCAGACACATGGCCCACACCTTAATATGAAAATTTAATGTTAGTGCGGTCCGCGGATTTTATATGAATGGCGCTTGACAGCGTCATACTTGTCAACCCTTCCGATTTCTCTGGCAGACTACCAATTTCAAGGCAACTGTTCTCTCGAACGTGCCGTGATGGAACAGCATTTGGCACCCACTACAACCAGCGTGCCGGTCCAGCCACACGTTGTATGGAGCTTCTGCTTACTCACGTAAGTGATAGCAAGGCATACTTGGTCAACAGCCACACAGGTTACACTGACGGTGGCGGTATAAAAAACTTTAACACTCTTACTAATAATGCGCCACACTGTGAACCCACACCAAACAAGAATGACAAACACATTTCGGGAGAACATCTGCACTGTAACACAACATAAACACAACAGAACAAATACCCAGAATCCCATGCAGCCCTAACTCTTCCGGGCTACATTATACACCCCCCCCCCTCCCGCTACGAAACCCCGCCCACCTCAACTGACGCACAGGGGGGGGGGGGGGGGTTGATGTGTGAGGGAGCAGGGTTGGGGTGGGGGCGGGGTTTGGTGGTAGCAGGGGTGTATAATGTAGCCCGGAAGAGTTAGGGCTGCATGGGATTCTGGGTATTTGTTCTGTTGTGTTTATGTTGTGTTAAGGTGCAGATGTTCTCCCGAAATGTGTTTGTCATTCTTGTTTGGTTTTGGTTCAAAGTGTGGCGCATTATTAGTAAGAGTGTTAAAGTTGTTTTATATGGCCATCGTCAGTGTAACCTGCGTGGCTGTTGAACAAGTATGCCTTGCTGTCATTTACGTGTGCAAGCAAAAAATGCATATAACAAAAGGCTGGGCTGGTATGCTGTTACTACAGATTGTAGAAGGTGCTAAATGCTGTACCATCATGGCACTTCCTTATTATTATTGTAAGGGTGAAAATCGGAGAATATTAGTTTTCTGCGAGAGGCACTGAAATCCGGAAGTCTCCTGGGAAATTCGGGGGGTCGGCAAATATGCAGCTGAGCCGCATCAGAGTGATCAAAGAGCCGCATGCGGCTCCGGAGCCGCGGGTTGCCGACCCCTGCCCTAAGGTAATAATAATCACCTCCATTACAGCAAATAAACTGCATTTCTTAGTATCTTAAGAATCATCAAGTATTATCACTGGAGGTCTAGGCTAAACATGTTAGACACAGAGAGAAAGCCAGGAGCAGGCATGCTAATAGCAAAGCTAACCTAGCTTGAAACAACACCTAGTAAAGTTGAAGAACTTTAGATGAAACCATGTTACAGCAGAATGTAACTAGGAGATTAATAAGTAGATTATTTACAGTCTAAAGAGAGGATAATATAACAAGAATTGTTGATGTGTAAGCATTGTCACAGTCAGTCTGTTTACTGTTACCAAGTTTTGACTATATAAATGATGTACGTTGAAGTAAAACATTCTAAAAAATCCTGTATAACATTCTGACAATAGAATTGCATTTGTGTTCAAATATTTGGGGTCTTTTTCAAATTTAATTAAGATTATGCACGCATGTAATTTGTTGTGATTCATCCTAATTTATCAAAATGCAAAAGTGTGAGTGTTTCGATTAAAAAATGTATCATTTGACCTAGGGCTGGGCGATATGGCCTTTTATTAATACCTCAATATTTTTAGGCCACGTCACGATACACGATATCTATCTTGATATTTTGCCTTTGCCTTGAATTAACACTTATAATCATTTATAATTAACACTTGATGCATATAATCACACCAGTATGATGATTCTATGTGTATACATCAAAAGATTCTTGTTCATACTGCATTAATATATGCTAATTTTAAACTTTCATGCAGAAAGGGAAATCACAATTAAGTCAATTTACCAAAACTGTATTTATTAAAGTTATTAAGCAGTGGCACAAACATTCATTTAAATTCCAAAACAGAAAGTGCAAGATTGTCAGATACATTTTAAAACAAGTTATTAGTGCATTTTTGTGCATGATGTCACTAAGATGACATATCAAAACAACACTAAATTAAAGTGCACTTTTTGTACAGAACGCCACTACAATAGTTTAAAACATATAAAGTGCACTTTTGTGCATGATGTCACACAAGATATTTCAATAACTGTCAAATAAAAATGAGCTGCATAATAGGAAATCAAATAGTTATGTGGTAGGTTACTGTGGATGTTATCTCCTTCTGTTATTGACTATTTTTTTAATACAGTGTTTTTGTGGAAATTGTTGCTTGGGTATTGTTGGCTGTGGCACCGGCCGAGATGTTGACATGCGGAGTTTCAAGCACTCTTCATTCTCTAGCGGGTGACTTTTCAAATGATGCTACATTAGCAGTGGTGCTA
>NC_084578.2:31095000-31182500 GCF_033978685.3 Nerophis lumbriciformis
GTACAGGTAACCTCGCATCATTGGTGGTACAGTGGGTACGTAAACAGTTCAGACCCCTTTAAATTGTTCACACTTTGTTTCATTGCAGCCATTTGCTCAAATCAAAAAAGTTCATACTATTTCTCATTAATGTACACTCAGCACTCCATCTTAACAGAAAAAACAGAAATGTAGACATATTAGCCAATTTATTAGAAACTCAAAAATCACATGTACATAAGTATTCAGTACTTTGTTGATGCATCTTTGGTAGCAATTACAGCCTCAAGTCTTTTTTAAATATGATGTTTGGGCAATTTTGCGTATTCCTCTTTCCAACACCTCTCAAGATCCATCAGATTGGATGGGAAATGTTGGTTTTAATCCAGGAAGTCTCTGTACTAGGGCTGGGCGAT
Organism: Nerophis lumbriciformis; assembly: GCF_033978685.3. Classification (NCBI taxonomy): domain Eukaryota; kingdom Metazoa; phylum Chordata; class Actinopteri; order Syngnathiformes; family Syngnathidae; genus Nerophis; species Nerophis lumbriciformis. The sequence goes on from NC_084578.2 coordinate 31,095,396, forward strand.
TATTTGCTCTTGATCGATTATGGCGATTCATTTCAGTTCGATTACGGTGATCAGCTGTTACCATTACCTCGATTAAACGTGGTGGGCATATTTGTTAGAAGATACTGTCTGTAGTAGGGATGTCCTGATCCAGGTTTTTGCACTTCCGATCCGATACCGATATTGTTTTTGCACTTCCGATCCGATACTGACCGATACCGATACTGACCGATAATGGCCTATCCGAGCATGTATTAAAGTTTAAAGTTATTTAGCCTACTTAGTTGTCAGAATCATGTTGAAAAGGGTTTTAATACTCTTGATAACAACTAGCCAGCGGAATTAGGTGAGTTTGAATAATACACAATGGTTGGTAACAAGAAACTGACCTGTTTATTCAAGGATAAACACAAAGAAGACAAAATTATACATGACAAACAGAAATGGCATCATTGAAACTAGGGCTGGGCGATATGGCCTTTTTTTAATATTGCGATATTTTAAGGCCATATTGCGATACACGATATATATCTCGATATTTTGCCTCAGCCTTGAATGAACACTTGATGCATATAATCACAGCAGTATGATGATTCTATGTGTTTTGATTGATTGATTGAGACTTTTATTAGTAGGTTGCACAGTGAAGTACATATTCCGTACAATTGACCACTAAATGGTAACACCCCAATAAGTTTTTACACTTGTTTAAGTCGGGGTCCACTTAAATTGATTCATGATACAGATATATACTATCAGATATATACTATCATCATAATACAGTCATCACACAAGATAATCACATTGAATTATTTACATTATTTATAATCCAGGGTGTGGATGTAAGTGTCAAAAAGACAGCCAAAAGAGTTTGATATGAGAATAAATCTAAAGTTAAAATATAGGGTAGAAATGCACCCATTTGCAGGAAATGTCTTGATTTTCAAAATTTTCTTTCAAGGCTTGCATGTCTACATTAAAACATTCTTCTTCATACTGCATTAATATATGCTACTTTTAAACTTTCATGCAGAGAAGGAAATCACAACTAAAAAAATCACTATTTTTTTCATACGGTGTTAATGTGGAAATTTTTGCCTCTGCATTTTGATGGTGTGGGCGTGTGGCACCGAATGGAGATAAGCGTCTCGACAGACGTTACAATATTTGAACAATGATGACGAATACTGTTTTCTCTGTCGTGTCCGTGTGTCGAAAATTGTTATGCGCTTCTTTTTTTATTTGATTTTGTGTGTGGCATATAATTGCTATGCGCAGAGGACGTTTGAGCAGTGCGCAATTGCACAAGCGTGCACCTTAGAGAGAACGTTGGTCACACGGCTGCGCTAGCATCACAGCTAACGTTAGCCATGCTGCTACCTCTCTGCTGGGAGAGGACGTATACGTATGTGACGTATGACGTATACGTATGTGACGTATGACGTGACAGTATGTGACGTGTGTAAGAAGGTGCGCTTGCTGTCTGTAAGAGGGAGACACAGAAAAGAGTGAGAAGAGCCTGTCGTGTAATGCCAGCAGCTAAAAGCAACTGCGTGAGAATCCACAGACCTGTGGATGTGTTGAAGATGTGCCGGAAAATGCGGAACGGAAATTAGGGAGCAGCAGAAAAGTGGAATGTACTATTTAAATAGGTGCGTAAGAAAACACGGAGCGGAGTTTTTTTTTTAACTGGATCTGGATCGGCATTTTCCCATGCCTTGCTGATACGCATTTTTTTGCAAATATCGGCGGCCGATCCGATCCAAATATCGGATCGGGACATCCCCAGTCTGTAGTAAGCAGTATGGAAGCAATTGTGTTTGGTATAATCCTGCATTAACTATCCGGCTTTATTGAACGTTGTCTTGTGCGTGAAAGTGAGTGTGTGTGTGTTGCTTTCCGTGTCATGTGAATGTTTGTGTCGCTAAAGTCAAGCTTGTCACAACATAATTAATGTTTATATAGTGTTGTGCTTCTTCCCCCTCACACAACTGGATGTGCAGCCCAGAAGAACAAAATATAAAAAATATGGCTAATATTGGCGTAGAAGTTGAAACACAACATTTAAAAAGAGCCGCAACATCAGTGATTGATTGAAACTTTTATTAGTAGATTGCACAGTACAGTACATATTCTGTACAATTGACCACTAAATGGTAACACCCGAATAAGTTTTTCAACTTGTTTAAGTCGGGGTCCACGTTAATCAATTTATGGTAAAGTGTGAGACTTCAGTCTCACTGACTGTTTATGCTCACTTTGTGCTGTGTGCAATTATCCTGACCTGAATGCGGTCTTGCAGGCAGGCACCGAATGTCTTTGTGTATTGGTCCCGAATGGGAGAATAAACACACCCAACTAATTCAACCAGGAAAAAAGTAAATTTTGTATCTAAATAATTTTGTATCAGTCTTTTTGTTAGTTTGTTCTCTGATTCAACTCCTCTGACATAACATGTACTAAAAAAAACTCTGCAGACACTTTTTGATCAAAACATTTTTGAGTTTGTGCATAAAAACATTTTGTTCCTGAAATCATTAAACATGTTTTGTATGTTGGTTCTCATCATTTTACAGTAGCTTAAATTCAAACTGCACTTTAATGTACAAACCCCGTTTCCATATGAGTTAGGAAATTGTGTTAGATGTAAATATAAACGGAATACAATGATTTGCAAATCCTTTTCAACCCATAATCAGTTGAATATTATACAAAGACAACATATTTGATGTTCAAACTGATAAACGTTTTTTTGTTGCAAGTAATCATTAACTTTAGGATTTGATGCCAGCAACACGGGACTAAGAAGTTGGGAAAGGTGGCAATAAATACTGATAAAGTTGAGGAATGCTCATCAAACCCTTATTTGGAACATCCCACAGGTGAACAGGCAAATTGGGAACAGGTGGGTGCCATGATTGGGTATAAAAGTAGATTCAATGAAATGCTCAGTCATTCACAAACAAGGATAGGGCGAGGGTCACCACTTTGTCAACAAATGCGTGAGTAATTGTTGAACAGTTTAAGAAAAGCCTTTCTCAACCAGCTATTGCAAGGAATTTAGGGATTTCACAATTTGCGGTTCGTAATATCATCAAAGGGTTCAGAGAATCTGGAGAAATCACTGCACGTAAGCAGCTAAGCCTGTGACCTTCGATTCCTCAGGTTGTACTGGATCAACAAGCGACATCAGTGTGTAAAGGATTAAGGCTGAAACGACGCGTCGACGTAGTCGACGTCATCGGTTACGTAAATACGTCGACGCCATTTTTGTGCGTCGATGCGTCGCATATTTACGTCACACTACTGTCATGGCGGATCGCAAAGCAGACGGTGCGAGCGAGGGGGAAAAAGCACGCCAAAAGTCATCAAAAGTGTGGGAGTATTTCAATAAACGGCCTAATAATGTTGTTGTATGCACACTGTGTCGAGCGGAAATGGCCTATCATAGCAGCACAACGGCTATGAACGAACATTTGAAAAGAAAACCGACAGCGTTCTTGCCATCACCATCAACTAGTCAATCGTCCGCGTGAGTATACGTTGTCATCATTACACAAAAACATGAATGTGTCATTTGTATCTGCGTTGTAAATTCATAAACTAAAGCACCGTTTCGCTCTGAGAGGTGCGTTTGGCGTGCAGTGTTTACAAAGACGCACTCCTCTTTAACGCTGTGGAGAGGCGGGGCCGGCGAGCGAGCGGCGAGGTGGGCGCGCTGAAGAAAAGGGGAGCAGCAGAGAGAAAGGGAAGAGAGACTGGAAGGAGTCAGAGTGGAGCGAGAGAGGAGAGACAGAGACGGGGGACAATGAGCGAGCGAGGAAGAGGAGCTGAAAAGCGAGGAAAGAAAGAGAAAAGAGTTGGAAGAGAAAAGACTTTGTGTAAAATTAAAAGATTGTAAACCTGGCAAAGCCGTCTGGCGTTCAGTCTGTCGGTCCTGAAAGAACCCCACGGCACAAGACGTGTCACAAACGCTAACGTTAATTAGTTGTGCAAATACCTTTTACAACATTAACAGTTACATATACTATGTACAAACCAACAATTAACTTTCACTTTAATCATATTATCATTGTTGTGTTATTAAGCAAAATAAGCAATACTTTTACTTTTGTTGAAATGTTTACACTGTTACAGAATATTTTGTTTTGCACTTTTTTGTATTGGATGTTTATTTTTATTTTTGCACATTTTAGCAAATAAGCAATACTTTTACTTTTGTTGAAATGTTTACATTGTTACAGATTATTTTCGTTTTGCACTTTTTTGTATTGGATGTTTATCTTTATTTTTGCACATTTTAAAGCAAAATAAGCAATACTTTTACTTTTGAAATGCTTATACTATTGCAGAATATTAAGATTTGCACTGGATGTTTACTTTTATATTTGCACATTAAAAAGCAAATAAGCTACTTTTAATTTTGTTAAATGTTAAAAGTTTTAAATGTTTACATTGTTACAGAATATTTTGTCATGTTGTTGTCAATGTTGACTGAGTGGCCATACTTTTTTTTTTTGGTAAATAAAAGCCATGCCTTTTGAAAAAACTGGCCTACATTTATTTTTTCATCTTCATTTTAAATTAAAAAAATAATCGGTAAAAGGAAAAATAATCTATAGATTAATCGAAAAAAAATAATCTATAGATTAACCGATTAATCGAAAAAATAATCTATAGATTAATCGATAGAAAAATAATCGTTAGCTGCAGCCTTATAAAGGATATCACCACATGGGCTTAGGAACACTTAAGAAACTCACTGTCAGTAACTACAGTTGGTCGCTACATCTGTAAATGCAAGTTAAAACTCTCCTATGCAAGGCGAAAACCGTTTATCAACAACACCCAGAAACGCTGTCGGCCTCGCTGGGCCTGAGCTCATCTAAGATGGACTGATACAAAGTGGAAAAGTGTTCTGTGGTCTGACGAGTCCACATTTCAAATTGTTTTTGGAAACTGTGGACGTCGTGTCCTCCGGACCAAAGAGGAAAAGAACCATCCAGATTGTTATAGGCGCAAAGTTGAAAAGCCAGCATCTGTGATGGTATGGGGGTGTATTAGTGCCCAAGACATGGGTAACTTACACATCTGTGAAGGCACCATTAATGCTGAAAGGTACATACAGGTTTTGGAGCAACATATGTTGCCATCCAAGCAACGTTACCATGGACGCCCCTGCTTATTTCAGCAAGACAATGCCAAGCCACGTGTTACATCAACGTGGCTTCATAGTAAAAGAGTGCGGGTACTAGACTGGCCTGCCTGTAGTCCAGACCTGTCTCCCATTGAAAATGTGTGAAGCCTAAAATAGCAGAAGGGAGACCCCCGGACTGTTGAACAACTTAAGCTGTACATCAAGCAAGAATGGGAAAGAATTCCACCTGAGAAGCTTAAAAAATGTGTCTCCTCAGTTCCCAAACGTTTACTGAGTGTTGTTAAAAGGAAAGGCCATGTAACACAGTGGTGAACATGCCCTTTCCCAACTACTTTGGCACGTGCTGCAGCCATGAAATTCTAAGTTAATTAATATTTGCAAAAAAAAATCAAGTTTATGAGTTGACATCAAGTATCTTGTCTTTGTAGTGCATTTAATTGAATATGGGTTGAATAGGATTTGCAAATCATTGTATTCCGTTTATATTCATCTAACACAATTTCCCAACTCATATAGAAACGGGGTTTGTATTTTCAATAAATTTGTATTTGAGTTTAAAGGTGACCGCTTGCCCTTTGCCAAAGCACCGGTGAGTATTCATTACACAACTTGTTCACTGCAGAATAAAGTTTGTGATGACAAGCAAAATAAAAGAACTTTGAGAGGAAAAATAGTTTAAAAAAAATGTACCCCCCAAAATGTATTTAAAAAAAACTGTGGCCCTAAAAAACCAAGGTAGAGAACATAGCGTGGATTACCTGTACCGTGAAGAAATTGTCAGCTGTTAGCATTCATTACTTTGATCAAACATGCCAGAAATGTATGTTACAAGATACTGCAGTAATAAAAAGTAAGGTTGTAAGTTGCAACGGTGCTCGGTATAATCCTGCATGGGACAATCCGACTTTATTAAAAAAAAAGAGTCTTATTAATTCAATCAAATTATATGAATACAATTATGGTGAATATTATACTCTGTACATTGTTGCATTCATCTTTCTCTCTATGCTGACTAGTCTCCCAGTTCCTGCTGCTGAAAACCATGCCCACAGCATGATGCTGCCACCACTGTTGGGATGGTATTGGCCTGGTGATGAGCAGTACCTGGTTTCCTCCAAAAATGTCTGGCATTCACAACAATTTTTGTCTCATCAGACCAGATAATTTGGTTTTTCGTGGTCCTGAGAGTCTTTCAGGTGCATTTTGGCAAACTTGTTTACTAGGAAATGGCTTCCGTCTGGTTACTCTACCGTACAGGCCTGATTGGTGGTTTGCTGCAGAGATGGTTGTCTATCTGGAAGGTTCTCCTCTCCACAGAGGAATGCTGGAGCTCTGACAGAGTAACCATCTGGTTCTTAGTCACCTCCCTGACTAGACTAAGATAAATGCAGCAAAGTAAATGATAAATGATAAATGGGTTGTACTTGTATAGCGCTTTTCTACCTTCAAGGTACTCAAAGCGCTTTGACACTACTTCCACATTTACCCATTCACACACACATTCACACACTGATGGAGGGAGCTGCCATGCAAGGCGCTAACCAGCACCCATCAGGAGCAAGGGTGAAGTGTCTTGCTCAGGACACAACGGACATGACGAGGTTGGTACTAGGTGGGGATTGAACCAGGGACCCTCGGGTCACGCACGGCCATTCTTCCACTGCGCCACGCCGTCCCTCAAGTACAGAGACATCCGGATGAAAACCTGCGCTTCCCATCCAACCTGATGGAGATTGAGAGATGCTGCAAAGAGGAATGGTGGAAACTGCCTAAAGATAGGTGTGCCAAGCGTGTAACTTCAAAAAGACTTGAGGCTGTAATTGTGGCCAAAGGTGCATCAACAAATTATTGAGCAAAGCGTCTGAATACTTATGTACATGCCATTTTTGAGTTTTTTTGTAAAAAAAAAAAAATCTATACTTGTTTTTTTCTGTCAAGATGGGTGGGGTGCTAAGTGTACATAAAATTAACTACTTTGATTTTAGCAAATGGCAGAGGGGTTAGTGCGTCTGCCTCACAATACGAAGGTCCTTAGTTCAATCCCAGGCTCAGGATCTTTCTGTGTGGAGTTTGCATGTTCTCCCCGGGTACTCTGGCTTCCTCCCACCTCCAAAAAACATGCACCTGGGGATAGGTTGATTAGCAACACAAAATGGGCCCTAGTGTGTGAATGTTGTCTGTCTATCTGTGTTGGCCCTGCGATGAGGTGGCGACTTGTCCAGGGTGTACCCCGCCTTCCGCCCGATTGTAGCTGAGGGGAATAAGCGGTAGAAAATGGATGGATGGATGGGCTGCAATGAAACAAAGAGTGAAACATTTAAAGGGGTCTGAATGTTTTCCTTACCCACTGTATTTTTGAATGTTCTCAGAATGAACAATGTGATGTCATAATTCCTCATTCTCCATTCATTGTGCACATCATCAGTCAAAAACTGCATCTACTTTCTCTTTAAGATCTATTTTACTTACTTTTTTTCTGTTTGTCTCCTTGTGTCCTGCAGATGTCAGTGAGACTCTTTCCCCAGCGGAGCAGGAGTTGCCACCACTCCCTCACATTAAAGAGGAAGAAGAGGAACGCTGCATCAGTCAGCAGGGAGAGAATCTTGACGGACTGGAGGAGCTCCCATGGATTCGTGTCGTTGTAAAGAGCGAAGATGATGAAGAAGAGGCAGTTGATGAAGATCACTGTGGAAGATCACAAGCAGACAGCCTCTTAGCTCCACTATCAGACACAATGTCACACTCTCCTGACACCGATGATGAAGACTTGTCATGTCAAATTGACAACACGCACTGGAAATGTTTCCAGTGTGACAAAACATTTAATGACCGTAGTAATCTGAAAAGACACATAAGAAGCCACACGGGGGAAAAACCATTTATGTGTTTAGTTTGTGGTAAGAAATTCTCTCAGAAAGTACACTTGGTCACACACACAAGAATACACACAGGAAAGAAGGCTTTTTCATGTTCGGTGTGTGGTGTCGATTTTGAACGAAAGCAAGATCTGAAAATGCACATGAGAATACACACCGGTGAAAAACATTTTACCTGTTCAGTCTGTGGTATTGGTTTTGCACAAAATCGCTATTTGAAAAAACACATGAGAAGACACACCGGGGAAAAGCCATATTTCTGTTCAATCTGCAACAAATGCTTTTCTGACCGAACACCACTTGTAGTCCACATGAGAACTCACACGGGTGAGAAAGTGTTGGGTTGCAGTGGGTGTAAAGAAAGATTCTCTTATAAGTACCAGCTTAACAATCACAAGTGTGCTGGTGAGAAGGACAGCACTACATAAAGCCGCAGGTGTTGTCACCAATGTAATAACTTTGACTTTTTAACATGTGTGACATTGTCGTTGTAACATGCTTCTTACCATTTCAACAAACTTCATTGCTTTTTGATCGGGGTACATAATAGAAAAGTGTGTACATTGATACAAATTTCCCCCTAGAAAATAATGATTAATTGGTTCCAGACTCAACAAAAGTTATGTTTGTGAAAGTCTGTACATGTTAAACACAATTGTGATGGGTCAAATGATAACAAAGCATTTATACATTATGAAACACAGTTATACTGTGTCCATTGTTGCCTCGGTGTGTCACTTTAAGAAAAAGAAAAACAATACAGCTTCTGTGTAATTAAAACACTCCTTTCGGCTTACGAGTGACAGCTCCTACTGAAAGAAGTCAGAGGAGTGGCGTGCCGCGTTTGACATCGGTATTCGTCGCCTTCATCGATCTAAACGGAACTAAGTAAAAGGAAACATCCCGAAGTGTGGTATCGTTTTGATCTTATAGTGCCAAACAAGGTGAATGTTCTTTTCCTGTTTACTATTTCGCTCAATGACCCGAGTTGCACGTTTCATAGTCTGTTGTGGACAGCTATTCATTTAAAGCAAAATAAATATGCAGTATATTCGCTAACTATACATTTGGTTTACAGGTCATATGTAGTGACATTTTAATCAGCAAATGGCGCCATTATGGAAGAGTAACACTGTCAGTGCAGTGTCAATACATCCAGTGAGTGTGCCACACACTCACCAAGGCCTCATTTATACATCAATACAATGCGTTAATGTATAATGTATAAGAAGACAAGGGGGCATTGGATCAATTATATTTACAAATACATCCTCCTTGCCGACTAACACAAGTCACTCTCGTGCGCTTGCATTTGGAAATAGCATAATTCCTTAACTTTAACAACCAGGTTGCTTCAAAAAGTTAGAGCAAAAAAACAATCTAGTCTGGGTCCTTAATTGAGTTTGCTTCCAGACGAGTTTGTTTGGCTTCACTTCTGTATTATGACTTATGTCATTTAAAAGGCGAATTTCATGTACAGTATACAAATGAGTGTTTTCTATATATCCTATTTGTGGTGGTGTCAGTCATATAATCATTGTATAATTTGCATAATTGGCTATGATGCATGTCTTTTCTATCAAAAGCTAATAAAATGTTACTCTTAAAAACAAAACTGTGTTATTAGTATTAAGATCATTTTCTTGTTTGTCGTTCTGTTCTATTTTTCCGTATGATGCTTTTTATTACTGCTATGTAACAGGCTTTCCTTTTATACACATATTTATTCATATTCTGCCCTCTATGAATGTTGGAACTTGGAACTGAGCTTGACGTGTATGTAAACAATCCATAAATGAGATGAAAAAAAACATCCAACTTTAGGTTGTTTATTGATACTCTCCACAATGAAGTAATACAGTAAAACCAAGCACAAGAACAAAAAGGCACATTATTATACATGTGAAGAGCATATACATGTAATCACATTAAAGCAACAATATAGTTTGGTATAACTGGGGAAAAAAGCAAAACAACTATACAGGAGAAAGGTTGGCTCTTGTGCTGCTATCTTAATGCTAACACAATGGAGGAGCCCACTGATATGCTAACTGAAATTAGCATGCAATCCTTGAACAAGTGAGTTTTTAACACAACAAGATTGACATAAAACTGCAAATACAGTATGAATGGGAAACGCTGCAAACATTTTCTTTTGTGTACACATACTACACTACGGGTATACATAAAAATAAAAAAAAGTATATATATAGGCAGTGATTCTTGAAATGTGGTGTGTGTACCTGTAGGGGTACACCAAAAGAATCACTTGATTAAAGTACAGTGTTTTATTTTCCTATATTAAAACAGTCAATCAATCAATGTTTATTTATATAACCCTAAATCACAAGTGTCTCAAAGGGCTGCACAAGCCACAACGACATCCTCGGTACAGAGCCCACATAAGGGCAAGGAAAAACTCACCCCAGTGGGACGTCGATGTGAATGACTATGAGAAACCTTGGAGAGGACCGCATGCATGTAGGGGAGACCGAATGCAATGGATGTCGAGTGGGTCTCAAACTGTGTGTAATAATACAGTGGCCAAAAATATTAAATGTTCTTAAGTAAAACATCTGCCTTGTTTTTAATGAATACTTAAGCCTACTAGGCTACTGTATTTCAATATTGGTCAGTATGGTGGTACTTTGAGAGCCAGGCTTTATCCAAGGTGGTACTTGGTGGAAAAAAGTTTGACAACCACTGGATTAAGGCACCAAGTGAAAATATAAATCATTCCTGGGTTACTGTTCAAAAAGATAGTCCTCTTCTTCTTCTTTCTTAATCGTCTTGACGATCATGGGGCCGAGGTCAGACTGGGCCTCACTCGGTTCTTGCTGCACCAAAAACATATTCAGAGACACCCGCTTCTGGCGGCGCTTTAAAATGTGCCTGTAGTGACCCATGATGTTGTCGTTGAAGAGATTGAGGGTCCTGCTGGCCACTGCTTTGTCTGGGAAGGTGCTCAGCACAAACCCCTGAATGTTCTCCCACCAACCACACATGTCCTTAATTTCAGCTGAAGGGATCTCCACCACCGCTTCCTCCTCCACTCCCGAGGAAAGCTCCTCCAAGGCCTGCTTGTGTTGCTCCAAGTGAAGACACAGAAGCTCATCCGGGGTCAACTCGACTTGGTGCTCCTCCAAAAGCTCCTCCACGTCGCGCTCGTCCATGACCAAGCCTATGGTGTTGCCGAGGGACACGATCTCCTCCACCGCCGATGAAGGTTCCGATCCCTCGACGTCACATTCGGCGACATACCCCGGCCAAAGCTTCCTCCACGTTGCGATTAGAGTGGTCCTCGCCACGCCGTTCCACGCCTTGTCGATCAATCCTATGCAGGTCAGGATGTTAAAATGATCGTTCCAAAAGTCTCGAAGCGCGAGCCGGGTGTCCGACGTCACGTCGAAACATCGCTGGAATAAGGCTTTTGTGTACTCTTTTTTAAAGCTGTCCACGACGAGCTTGTCCAGTGTGAGGTTGGGCGGCAGGAACTTTAAGGTGATGAAGGAGAACTCTTCCAGTAGAACGTCCTCCATGTATGGAGGATGGACGGGGGAATTGTCCATGACCAACACCGCCTTGAGCGGCAAGCCTTCATCCAACAAATATTTCTTCACCGTGGGGCCGAAGACACAGTTGAGCCACTCGGTAAAGATCTGCCTGGTCAGCCACGCCTTCTTATTGGCCCTCCACATAACACTCAGCGTGTCCTTGATGACGTTCCATCTCTTGAACACCCTGGGAGTCTCGGAGTGGTAAACAAGCAGCGGCTTCACTCTCCGATCACCGCTGGCGTTGGCACAGACTAGCAAGGTGAGGCGATCCTTCATCACCGTGTGTCCCGGTAGCCCCGTCTCCAACGCCGTGATGTAGGTCCTTTTCGGCATCTTCTTCCAATAAAGTCCGGTGTCGTCGCAACTGAACACCTGCTGCGGCACGAAGCCGCCGTTGTCGATGAAATCTGCGAAGTGTTCGACGAACTCTTCCGCCGCGGCCTTGCCGGGGCTCACGGCCTGGATTCGCGGATCAACGCGGAGGAGTCCGGTTCGCCTTTTGAATTTCTCGAACCACCCGCGGCTCGCCTTAAAGTGGTCATCCGTGCTCCCGCCGGGGTCTTCCCTGGACAAGTTGGCGTGTAAACACCGAGCCTTGTCGCAAATGTCACTATCGGACATGATGTCGCCGGCGAGCTGTTTTTCCTGGATCCAAACGGGCAACATCTTTTCCACTTGGTCCAGAATTTTCTCCCGGCCCTTTCGGAGATACTTGACTCCCTTCGCCACGTCAGCGTCAACAAACACGTCCCTTTTCTTCACGATGGTGGCGATCGTCGACTTGTTTCGTTCGTACTTGCGAGCAAGATCAACAATGCGGGCGCCATTGATGTACTCCTTGCAGATCGTCTTTTTCAAGTCCACGGTGATTCCCTTCTTCTTCTTCTTGCCACGCTTGACGGCTGCTTTCATCGGACTCATATTGCGCTAGCAAATTCAAAAACGTTGGACTAAAACAAACCAAAAAACAATGAAGGACTCGGCAAAGTAGCAACTGACTGCGAAGCTCTCTCACCACCTGAGTTCAGCTGCTCCATCCATTTGCGCATGCGCTACATTTGCAAAAACAACTTCCTGCCGTGGACTCACTGTTTTACGACTTTGCTGAAAATATTACAAAATAACAACGCGAGTGCATTTTTTACATTTATTTTTAAAACCTTCATTTATAATAGTCAACATTTACATATAAGCAAATAAATAATAATAATCAAAACAAGTACAGAAACAGTACAAAAACACTACAAAACAGCGACAAAAACTCAATAAAGCAACTAAAGAAGAATGTAATATATATATATATATATATATTACATTCTTCTTTAGTTGCTTTATATATATATATATATATATATTACATTCTTCTTTAGTTGCTTTATTGAGTTTTTATCGCTGTTTTGTAGTGTTTTTGTACTGTTTCTGTACTTGTTTTGATTATTATTATTTATTTGCTTGTATGTAAATGTTGAATATACTATACTATACTATATTATGTATATATATACATATATATATATATATATACATCCATCCATCCATTTTCTACCACTTATTCCCTTTGGGGTCGCGGGGGGCACTGGAGCCTATCTCAGCTACAATCGGGCAGAAGGCGGTGTACACCCTGGACAATTTGCCACCTCATCGCAGTATATATATATATATATATATATATATATATATATATATATATATATATTTATATATATATATATATATATATATATAAAATTTTCAAAGAGAACGGCCTACGGATCACGATTGAAGCCAACAAGCAAACCGTCAACTTCCTTGACGTCACTTTCAACCTGAGAAATAACAGCTACCAACCATTCACGAAACCCAACACAACACTCCAATACGTGCACCATGACAGTAACCACCCACCCACCACCACGAAAAGAATACCTACCGGAATCAATAAAAGGCTATCGATGCTGTCATCTAGCAAAGCTGAATTTGACCAAGCAACCCCCCCGTACCAAAAAGCCCTTGATGAAAGCGGATACAATTTCACCCTCACCTATGAACCCACGCCAGGAAACCAGCCAAAAAAGAACAGAAAACGAAACGGCATCATCTGGTACAACCCCCCATACAGCAAAAACGTCTCAACGAACATTGGACACAAATTCCTCAACCTGATTGACAAACACTTTCCCAAAGACAACAACCTAAGAAAAGTATTCAACAAGAACAACATCAAATTGAGCTACAGCTGCATGAACAATATACGACAAATCATCTCAAACCACAACAAAACAATTGCAAATGAGCCGTCGACCCCCAGTCAGAACGACTCCAAAACCAACAAAGCATGTAACTGTCGAAAGAAACCTGATTGCCCCCTCAACGGGGGATGCTTACAAACATCAGTTGTCTACCAATCTAAGGTAATACGCAAGGACATTAACACATCCGACACATATGTAGGATTAACCGAGGGTGAATTCAAAACCAGATGGAACAACCACAAGGCTTCTTTCAGGAACAAAAACCTGCGAAATACCACAGAACTCAGCAAACACATTTGGGACCTCAAAGACAATAATGTTGAATATTCAATAACATGGCAAATTCTTGCATCCAGCACACCTTACAATAGTGGTAATAAAAGATGCAACCTATGCTTGAAAGAGAAACTGTTTATTATTTACCGTCCAGACCTGTCATCCCTCAACAAGCGCAGCGAAATTGTAACAGCATGCCGCCATAGACGGAAACACCTCCTAGGTAACACATGAACCAATCACCACGCCCCTAGGCCAGCCTGTACCCACCCACTCTGTGCCCTATATAAACCATGGTATGCGAATGCTCCCATTAAAATCTCCTGACGATTGAGGGTACCCCCCTCATGAAACAGGCCTGTAGAGATGAAATAGTCTTGTGATTTTTTTTCCCCACACATACATATATTGCGCTCTACTACGGTATCGAGCACTATTTTTTGGATAACCTTATTAAGACATATATATATATATATATATATATATATATATATATATATATATATATATATATATATATATATATATATATATATATATACACACGTGTGAGTGTGTGTGTGTGTGTGTGCATGTAAAGCCATTGGCTCACACAAGTTCCGTAAATAATCCAAATTTGGATCATAGTTTTCACAGCTTTTTGGTTGTTAGAGGTAGAAAGCGTTTTAAATTAAAGTAAAGTTCTAATTATTTTTTTAAAGGACAACGCGAGTGCATTGCTTAGATAATTGAACGTACTTTTCGTCTGATAGAGCACATTAGTACGGTGGCCTGGAAGGGAAAAACACTTTAATATTTCATGGAACAAATCTTCTGTGAACACATTTATTACAGTAAAAACCATTCAAAATAACTTACAATTACGAATCACTGGTTTAAATGTAACTTAGATATTGGGTTTCACAATGTACAGCGCTTTGAGTCATTGGAGAAAAAGTGCTATATAAATGTAATTCACTTCACTTCACTACAATTTCTGAAAATAAATGAGCTAAAAATGAAACACTTCACAATTTCAGAAAAAATAAAGACACAACGACTTACGTTTCAGAAAGCCCAAATAAACAAAAGCCGAAACAGTTTACACTTTCCTAAACCATAAAAGGGGATGGGCCAAAACACTGATTGACAGTTAAATCAGCCTATCATTGGGTCTATGAGTCGTTACATCCGTTTCCGGGCTCCGCGGACAAAATAATTGACTGCACTAAATGTCAATACTTGACATTTTGGAAAATTCCCGTTCCTGTTAATGAAATTGTAGGTCGCTTCGGCTTTTGCGTTGTCTGAAATTGAAAAGTGTTTAGTCTTCTGTTGTTTTGTTTTCTGAAATTGAAAGTTGTTTCGTTTTTGTGTTTTCTGAAATTGTGAAGTGTTTTGACTTTTGTGTTTGTGTGTTTTCTCTAATTGTAATGTGTTTAATTTCAACTTAATTTAGTTATCATTGTCAAAATGGAAGCTTATTTAAATGTGAGCAATATTATGTCAAAGCCAATATAATAAGGGCAGTTTCAATTTCAAATAAAGAACGACGTGGCTGGATAAAAGTTGCTGACAACATTACACTGTAAAAAAAAAAATCCTATTTTTATGGTTAATTTACTCTAAATTTCTACTGTAATTTTTCTATTTTTTTTTTAAATAGTTTATAAAACTGTAGAATTGAAGACATTATCTGTAAATAAACAATCCGCCTGTTATTTCAAGTAATATGCCAGTAATGACAAACTATGTATATTTCTTTTTTTTTTTTTTTACAAATTAATTATACATAGCATTTTCTGTTTTCTTAAATTACTTTCAAATTCATGTAAAATGACAGTAATTATCTTTCATTAAATATGTAGCTTGTTATATAAAAGTCTATGTCCATACTAACAATCTAACTATAAAGGTATTTTTCTGCAGAACTGTTTGCATCGTCACTTTATTAAAGGTGGTTGATCTTAACAATTCAGAAAAAATCTGTAAAATGATGGTATTTTTCTGTGGAACTGCCAGCATTGTCACTTCATTAAAGGTGTTTGATCGTAATAATTTGGAAAAACTCTGTAGAATAAAGGTATTTTTCTGCAGAACTGTTTGCATCGTCACTTTATTAAAGGTGGCTGATCTTAATAATTTAGTAAAAATCTGTAAAATTACGATATTTTTCCGCAAAACGTTTCATGAAAATTTCTGTACATATAAAGTTTTTGATCATTATTTGGTTTACAATGTTTTACTTTAATTGTATGGTTTTTGTTTGGCAGCCGTAGCTGCCAGTAGATGACCGTTTTTTTTTACAGAATTTTTTTTTTTTTTACAGTGTAGTGTAGTTATCAACTACTTGAGGTTATACGTATACTTTCGCCAACTAATTTCACAAAATAGTAAGATGCCGATGTTTTGGACACACTGCCGTAGAGTAGTTTGCATGTGACGTCACGTCCGGTTTATGTTGCCTTGGATACAAGCACACGGAGATTGGTGTGCTTGGCTTTGTTCAACGTAGTAAAGAAAGACTGAAAAATACTAAAACATAAATTGTGTGTCACCTGGTCAACCTTGAGTGGAGCTGAGTCAACAACGCATCGAATTTGTAGCGAATATTTAAGATAAACGGTCATACATTGTTGTTTCAAAATAAAAAAATACATTTGGATGTATATACATATACCGGTATGTATGTATATTTATATATATATATATATATATATATACATATATGTGTGTATGTATATATGTACCTGGGGATAGGTTGATTGGAAACACTAAAAAAAATGGGCCCTAGTGTGTGAATGTGAGTAGGAATGTTGTCTGTCTATCTGTGTTGGCCCTGTGATGAGGTGGCGACTTGTCCAGGGTGTACCCCGCCTTCCTTCACCGCTACAGAGAATTCTGGGAATTTGTTCTGTTGTGTTTATGTTGTGTTGCGGTGCAAATATTCTCCCAAAATATGTTTGTCGATGTTGTGTAGTGTGGTTTCACTCTATGGCTTAGGTTTATGACAGTGTTGACGTTGTTTTATACCGCCACTCTTAGTGTGATATGTATAGCTGTTGAATAAATATAGAGGAGTCAAAATAGGAATACTTCCAAGATACAATTTGAAGAAATGATAAAAAGAAACCAAACGGGCAAATGTCATATTGATAAAGAGGTGATGGCCTTTAGAAACGGAGAAAAGACTGAGAGCGAATCTTTTCTTGTGCAGTTTGTCGAGGAATTCCTCCCAGAAATATTTATGATTGGGTTTGAAACTTTTACGTTACACCGGGGGTCAGCAACCCACGGCTCCTTGCCACCGCCCTGGTGGCTCCCTGGAGCATTTTCAAAAAAGGATTAGAAATGGAAAAAGATGGGGGAAAAAAATATATTTGAGTTTTAGTATGTTTTTTGATTGAGGACAAACATGACACAAACATTCCCAATTGTTAGAACTACCACTGTTTAATATGTTTGTGTTTATGCTTCACTGATGACAGTATTTGGTGAACATCGTTTTGTTCTACTAATTTTGGCGGTTCTTGAACTCACCATAGTGTGGACTGTGACGCAACAGTTTGTTTACATGCAAAAATTCCCACTCCTTCTTTGTCTTATTTTGTCCACCAAAAGTTTTATGCTGTGCGTGAAAGCACAAAGGTGCGCTTTGTTGATGTTATTGACTTGTTGGAGTGCTAATCAAGCATATTTGGTCAGTGCATGACTGCAAGCTAACCAATGCTAACATGCTATTTAGGCTATCTGTATGTACATATTGCATCATTATGCCTCATTTGTAGGTATACTTGAGCTCATTAAATTTCCTTGACTTATATCCTCTTTGTATATCATTTATATTTGCATGTCTCATGACACATTAACTGTATGTATTATTGGCTGCATTTCAGATAGTTGTTTGTGTGCCATGTTGTTCCAGATCAAAGCAAACGTTACTCAGCTTACAAAGATCCTGAAATCCAGGACTACGAGACTGACAAACAGTTTCTACCCACAGGCCATCAGGCTTGTGAATGCTAACTTGTGAATGCTAGCCCCCCCGTTTTACTTGTATCTTTTTGAACAAAAGACAGCTACCATGACCACCCCCGAACTGTGAACCATCACTGTAGACACTTTTCACCTTTGATCACTAAAGACACTTGAACTGCTGCTGTGACCCAAGGTCACCTCCATATTTATACTGTTGACTGTCAATCAGAATGTGCAATAATGTTATGTTACTTACTGTGCCTTGTATTTACATTTGTCTTTTTATTTTTAGCTAAGTACCGTGTGCCTTGAAGGGTGGACTAGCAAAGTAAGATTGTCATTGTACGGCAAACTGTCTGTTTAACTGTGCATATGACAATAAACAATCTTGAATCTTGAATCTTGAAAGATTGTAATGCATCTATTAGAAGAAGACACACTGCAGTTTCCTTGACCTTAGACGCACACATCTATACCTTTGGCCATTAAAAGCCAGTCATTTCCAGGAGTTATCTCTCCTTCTAATTAGCATCTGATTTACTAATGGTTTCTAATGTAAAAATGTGTAGAATAAATGTTCAATTAAAAAAATGATTTCAATTTTGCTTCATCCTGCGACACATAGTCATTTTGATTGTAGGCTAATACAGTGTTTTTCAACCACTGTGCCGCGGCGTGAGATACAGTCTGGTGTGCCGTGGGAGATTAATTTCACATATTTGGGTTAAAAACATTTTTTGCAAACCAGTAATTATAGTCTGCAAATGATGTGTTGTTGTTTAGTGTCGGTGCTGTCCAGAGCTCGGCAGAGTAACCGTGTAATACTTTTCCATATCAGTAGGTGGCAGCCGGTAGCTAATGCTTTGTAAAGGCAGGTAAAAAGGTGTCTTATGCTTAAACCAAAAATAAACAAAAGGTGAGTGCCGCTAAGAAAAGGCATTGAAGCTTAGGGAAGGCTATGCAGAACGAAAGTAAAACTGTACCGGCTACAAAGTAAACAAAAACAGAATGCTGGACGACAGCAAAGACTTACTGTGGAGCAAAGACGGCGTCCACAATGTACATCGGAACATGACATGACTATCAACAATGTCCCCAGAAAGAAGGATAAAAACAACTGAAATATTCTTGATTGCTAAAACAAAGTAGATGCGGGAAATATATGACATGAAACTGCTACAGGAAAATACCAAAAAAAGAGAAAAAGCCACCAAAATAGGAGCGCAAGACAAGAACTAAAACACTACACACAGGAAAACAGCAAAAAACTCCAAATAAGTCAGGGGGTGATGTGACAGGTGGTGACAGTACACCTACTTTGAGACAAGAGCTACTGTATAGTGATGCATGGTTGGTTATGGTTTAAATTCATATCCAACAATTGCGACAAGGACTTTTTACTGTCAACTGAGTTTATGATTTCTGCTGGTGGTGTGCCTCCGGATTTTTTCAAGGCAAAAAATGTGCCTTGGCTCAAAAAAGGTTGAAAAACACTGGGCTAATATATCTAATATAGACACTTACATCATGTGTAGCCTTTATTATAAGACTTATATACGGCTTTTCATTGTTTGCGTCTCCAGACGGATTTGTTTTTTGTATTTTTGGTCCAATATGGCTCTTTCAAGGTTTTGGATTGCCGACCCCTGCGTTAGGCCTTACGTTCCACCCCCAGTACGTTGTTTCAAGTGCCAACGCTATGGGCACATAGCTAGTGTGTGCCATGTTAAGATGAGACGTGGAAGGTGTGGAGGTGGACAATGTGGAAGCAATGAAAAGATCAAGTGTTGTAATCACACAGCAGCTTATGGGGGCTGTGTCATAAGGAAACAGACAACAGAAGTACAACAAATCAGAGTAGAAAGAAATATTACGTAGGCAGAAGAAGTTAAAGTAAGACAACAAGAAATAAGTGAGAACAGGTCAAGTAATAAAAAACAAGAGGCAACAAATACAGGAGTTTCTATGGACACACTAGTTGTGTTCCTGGCATATGTAATGAACAGGCAAGAAATAAGACTGAAAAGATCCAAATAATGGTCTTAGGAACAGGTGCAAGGCGAACTACAGTGAGTAGATGAAAGGGAGTCATGTGACCACAATCCAACGCCATGTTCATTGTTCAGTGGAATACCAGAAATGTATTGGCAAACGGAAAGGAGTTAAAGGGATGTAATAATAAGTTGTGCAATAAAACAAAAATATACTATGTATTCAAGAAACATAGCTGAAGCCAAAGTTGAACTTGATCACAAAACGATATATAACAATATGTAGAGATAGTGATGATGGGTGTGCCATATTTATTATTGATATTGAAAGTAACACAAGAACTATAAATAGTAGGAGTAGAAATATGGCATAATAAAGAAAGGTATAAAGTGCTACACTTCTATAATCCATGCAAGAAATACAGAAACTAGAAACAATCTCAGCATTTCAGCAAAAAAACTACTAACGTGGATTTCGGAAAGCAAGAAACACAAACAACCCAGCAGTGCAGCTGGAAGAGGAAATTAGAAAGGGACAAATAAATAAAGAAAGTCTAATTGCAGTATTTTTTGACAGAGAAAAAGCTTATGATATGTTGTGGAAAAATTAAAATGTTAGTAAAAATAGAGAATTAATTTAGTATATGAAGTGGAAAATGGGACCCCGCAAGGGAGTATAATAAGTCCAGGACTATTTTCGATAATGATAAATGACGTGTTTAGTAAAGTGGAAGGGTTAGTGGAGGTGGCACTGTTTGATGATGATGATGGAGTGATGTGGAAGAGAGGTAGAAATACAAGTCACATAGAAAAGAAAATTCAAAAAGCTGTAAATAATGTTCAAGAATGGGGAACAGCTTGGGGTTTAAGATTCTCTGTTGGGGAAACTAAAATCATGCATTTTAAAAAGAGGAAAGTTCAAAACAAGCTCCAAATTAAACACTGTGGAGAAAATATAGAAGTATTTAAATATTTGGGAATATGGTTTGATAAATATATTAACTGGTCAACCCACATCAGCAAAATAGTGAAGAAAAGTAAAAATATGCTAAATATAATGAGGGCTTTGAGGGGTAAAAATTGGGGGGATGATAGACAGGCATTAAAAGCAATATATATCACTTTAATTTGATCTGTTGTTGATTATGGAGGCATCTTTTATCAATCCGCTTCAAAAACATGACTTGGAAAAAGAGACAGGATCCAATCACAAGCATGAAGGTTCTGTTGTGGAGCTACAAAATCAAGCCCAGTTGCAGCATTACAAGTAGAAATGAATGAAAAACCTTTAGACATGAGAAGAGATCAACTCTCAGACGTTTCTTGGGCAAACTTAAAAGGGTCCAAGCAAGGACATCCTACTCACCAAGTGCTACTAAACTGCCAAGAAAAAGATGGAATAGTTTCGGGTGGATAATAGGAGACATATGTGAAAAAGCTCAAATTGACAATATTAAAGTTAGCCCTACAGTACTTATCCCTGCAATACCACCGTGGATGTACGATAAGCCAAATGTAGATATTGTAGCGCTTTCTTTAAGGACATACTTCACCACACCTGTTTACTTGACTTTGTCATCATTATTCACTGTCATTGTTCTATTGTGCACATAACAATGTTGTTCTTGTTTACCATTCATATACTGTATGCAGCTATGAGTGAGTCATTCGGTGCGGCCCCTTCCCAAAGGTGGGGGTTTGTTGTGACCGCCTTTTTAAATCTCTTTGATGTAAGCAGTCATTCAGTCTTGTCTTTGATGGAATAAATGGCGCACACCTTTTTGTGTGTCAAAAGATACTTCAAGTTGTCTTGTTTTCGCGTTACAGGCGCAACAATATGCAATTATTAAAGAATAGAAGTTTAAATAGTTACCAGATAGAACAATGGATTGAGGAAACGTTTTTAGACAATATCATAATATATACAGATGCATCAAAAACTATAAATAATAAAGTAGGAATTGCAGCAGTTATCCCACAAGGAAACATAGTATTGAATAAAAGAATCAGCAATAATGTATCGGTATTTACAAGGGAATTGGTCGCAATTGATATGGCAGTTAATTGGATAGAGGAAAATAAGGCAAGAAAAACAGTTGTGTGCTCGGACTCCAGCAGTGCATTGCTGAGCATAAAAAACATAGCATCAGAAACAAGACAATATTTCATATATTAAATAGTTCAGGCAATGCTCAT
Organism: Nerophis lumbriciformis; assembly: GCF_033978685.3. NCBI lineage: Eukaryota > Metazoa > Chordata > Actinopteri > Syngnathiformes > Syngnathidae > Nerophis > Nerophis lumbriciformis. The sequence goes on from NC_084578.2 coordinate 31,117,617, forward strand.
GTAGGAGTTGTGGGGAATGAATTAGCAGATAGATATGCATTCCATATGCAGATTGTGTTGAGGAGTATGCAGAGTTTGTGTCCGCATACATTCAGAAGTGCATGGAGGATGTTAGTGTGATCAAGAATATCCCCACACGGGCCAATGACAAACCCTGGATGAACAGTGAGGTACGTGCAATGCTGAAGGCTCGGAACAAGGCTTTTAAATCTGGCGACATAGTAGCACTTCAAACAGCCAGAGCTAACCTGAACCGTGCCATTAGGGTTGCAAAGCGTGCTCACAATCAGAAAGTGCAGGACTTCTTCGAGAACCCCAGTGGGGAACACTAGACGAATGTGGCAGAGCACACAGGTCATCACGGACTATAAAGCTGCCCCCCGTCCCTGTGACAACAGCATCAGCTTCCTTAATGACCTAAACAACCACTTTGCAAGGTTTGAGGCACTTAACACCACTCCGGCGAGGAAATCCATCCCTCGCCCTGATGAGCAGCCGCTCAACCTGGACACCTCCCTGCTTGACACTCAGCATCAAGGGTTGGAATTGGGGGTTAAATCTCCAAAAAAATGATTTCCGGGCGCGGCCACCGCTGCTGCCCACTGCTCCCCTCACCTCCCAGGGGGTGATCAAGGGTGATGGGTCAAATGCAGAGAATAATTTCGCCACACCTAGTGTGTGTGTGACAATCATTGGTACTTTAACTTTAACTTTTTATCGCCCCGTGGCACTCAACCCCATCATAATGAAGTGCTTTGAGAGGCTGGTAAAGGAATATATTGTCTCCAGACTTCCCCCCACATTCCACCCATACCAGTTTGCTTATCGCCCTAACCGCTCCACAGAGGACGCCATCTCCTCTGCACTCCACCTGAGCTTAGAACATCTGGAAGGAAAGGACACACACGTGCGGATATTGTTTCTGGACTTCAGCTCGGCGTTCAACACCATCATCCCGCAGCACTTGGTGAGCAAACTGGCCCCCCTTGGATTCTGTACCCCCCTATGCAACTGGCTGCTTGACTTCCTCACAGACAGACCCCAATCTGTGAGAGTGGGCGACAACACCTCCAGTGCCATCTCCCTGAGCACCGGCTCCCCCCAGGGCTGCGTCCTGAGTCCGCTGCTGTTCACATTGATGACTCATGACTGCTGCGCCAGGTCCACTACCAACCACATTGTGAAGTATGCGGACGACACGACAGTAGTGGGCCTCATCCGTGACAACAACGACATGGACTACAGGGAAGAGGTGAAACATCTGGTTGACTGGTGCAGAAGCAACAACCTGGTCCTGAACGTCGACAAGACCAAGGAGATCATCGTCGACTTCAGGAAGCATCAGTCCAGCCACGCTCCACTCTACATCAACGGCACAGCGGTGGAGATGGTAAGCAGCACCAAGTTCCTGGGGGTGCAGATAACTGACAACATGACCTGGTCCCTAAACACAGGAGCTCTTGTAAAAAGAGCTCAGCAGCGCATGCACTTTTTGCGTCAGATCAAAAAAGCACAGTTCCCTCCCCCCATTCTCAGCACATTCTACAGAGGCACTATAGAGGGCCTGCTGACCAACTGCATCTCTGTCTGGACTGGAGCCTGCAATGCCTCAGACTGGAAGTCTCTGCAGAGAGTGGTGAGGACGGCGGAAAAGATCATCAGGACTCCTCTTCCTCCTATCCAGGAGATGGCAAAAAGCCGCTGTCTGACCAGGGCTCAGAAAATCTGCAAAGACTCCTACCACCCCCACCAAGGACTGTTTTCACTGCTGGACTCTAGAAAGAGATTCCGCAGCCTCTGTAGCAGAACGTCCAGGTTCTGTAACAGCTTCTTCCCTCAGGCCGTAAGACTCTATTATCCCCTCAATTCCCCCCCAAAATGGATTAACTCGCTGGAATATAAAGACAATATAACATACATCCATAAATGTGGATCCATATGCAAAAGTGCAATACATTTATCTGTACAGTAATCTATTTATTTATATCTGCACCTTATTGATTTTTTATCCTGCACTACCATGAGCTAATGCAACGAAATTTCGTTCTTATCTGTACTGTAAAGTTCAAATTTGAATGACAATAAAAAGGAAGTCTAAGTCCAAGTCTAAAGCAAGCAACCATTAAAACAGAAGTAAACATGGAGATTAACAACAGTAAAGAACAAGTGAAAAATATAGTTAATATAGAACACAATAAAAAGTGGCAAGATAATTGGAATAAGGGAACAAAAGGTAGGGAGTATTACTAAATCCAGAGGAGAGTATAATGAGAGGAGGCAATAGAAATAGGAAGGAAGAAGACATTATTACTAGAATGGGATTAGGACATGCATATCTAAATAGTTCATTGAAATTGATAGGGAAACAAAATACAGGGCTGTGTGATTGTTGCCATCAGATAGAAAGTATAGGACATGTTTTAATACAATGTAGGAAATACAATAGAGAAAGGGAAATACTGGGACTGGGAAATAAGTTAGCAAAAGAGAAGGTTATGTTAGTAGTGGAAGATATTTTAGGATTGCACTCAGAACACGTATAGGATACAAAGCATTATATACATATTTTAAAAAGACTGGATTAAATAAAAGAGTACAGAGTCGGGTTCCATCTCGTTCACACTCCATATCAAAAGGTGGCGTTAATGCACATTAGAAGAGTGCTTGCCAACCGTCATTAAACCAAAGAAGAAGAAGAAGCTCTTTGCGCATGTCCGAAACGCAGGTTAATAAGTTAGTCTTGTTGTTTTTCTCTATTATGTACACATTTATGTCGTACGCATTACATTTACTCTAACATTTCATGTCAGGATAAACAAAAAGTGAAAAGCTGTTTATCACTCTCGCTTAGCGTGTTAGCTGCTAACCAAAGAGACGCGGAAGCAGAAATTACGTTTGAGTGTAAAGTGTTGCGATCGCGTGGAAATGTGTCAATTACAAATGCTGAGATTGTTGGTGAACCAGCGACTCTCTGTGGCTGTGGAAGAAATATTTGCAGTGTTAGAAAGAACGATAGCAGACTACGAGGAGGAACTTTCTCGAACAAAACAGGAGAACGAGCGACAAGGTCAACTACTGGACACTGTTTTCAAGTCACACAGATCAGGTTAGTCTTTACAACATTTCTATTGGTTCACTAACTCCACTCATAACACTGCTGCCATTAAACAGGGACTATAGATGGAGTCAATAAGATGTTGGACACAAAAGGACTATAAAGGATTTAAAGGCCTACTGAAATGCGATTTTCTTACTTAAACGGGGATAGCAGGTCCATTCTATGTGTCATACTTGAACATTTCGCGATATTGCCATATTTTTGCTGAAAAGATTTAGTAGAGAACATCGACGATAAAGTTCGCAACTTTTGATCGCTGATAAAAAGCCTTGCCTGTACCGGAAGTAGCAGACAAGTGGCGTGACGTCACAGGTTGTGGAGCTCCTCACATCCAAACATTGTTTACAATCATGGCCACCAGCAGCGAGAGCGATTCGGACCGAGAAAGCGACGATTTCCCCATTAATTTGAGCGAGGATGAAAGATTAGTGGATGAGGAAAGTGAGAGTGAAGGACTAGAGGGCAGTGGGAGCCATTCAGATAGGGAAGATGCTGTGAGACCTGATATTCAGCTGGGAATGACTAAAACAGTAAATAAACACAAGACATATATATACTCTATTAGCCACAACACAACCAGGCTTATATTTAATATGCCACAAATATATCCCGCATAACAAACACCTCCCCCCTCCCGTCCATATAACCCGCCAATACAACTCAAACACCTGCACAACACACTCAATCCCACAGCCCAAAGTACCGTTCACCTCCCCAAAGTTCATACAGCACATATATTTCCCCAAAGTCCCCAAAGTTACGTACGTGACATGTACATAGCGGCATGCACGTACGGGAAAGCGATCAAATGTTTGGAAGCCGCAGCTGCATGCGTACTCACGGTACCGTGTCTGCGCATCCAACTCAAAGTCCTCCTGGTAAGAGTCTCTCTTGTCCCAGTTCTCCACAGGCCAATGGTAAAGCTTGACTGTCATCTTCCGGGAATGTAAACAATGAAACACCGGCTGTGTTTGTGTTGCTGCAGTCGGCCGCAATACACCGCTTTCCACCTACAGCTTTCTTCTTTGCTGTCTCCATTGTTCATTGAACAAATTGCAAAAGATTCACCAACACAGAAGTCCAGAATACTGTGGAATTTTGCGATGAAAACAGATACAATAGTTTTTCCATTTTCCTTATTTATTTTCAATTAAATGTATATACATAGCGTCAACTTTTGCTTGACAGCCTATATCTCTCCTTGTAGCGACTTCATCGCTAATTTAATAAGTTGATGTTGCTTACTTCTGTTAGCGACTTAGCACAGCAGCTGGTGATATCTGCTCTCTGCTGCTCTCTCTATGTGTCAAATGTTTAGCTATTCCTCAGCTTGAAAGTGCCCATCCCCATAGCCTTTGCTTACTAAGGCCCCTTCTACACTAAATCAGCTAAGGTTATCCAGGGTAAATCCCACCTAACCTTATCTTTGTCCACACACACACAATGGTCGTTTAAGACCCCCTCTCCCCTCCGTCAGCCGTGCAAGTTCGTAAATTTTATATATCTGAACAATATCCAGTGTTGTGGTATTTCAACTAACTGGATCCCAGTGTGCTGTGGGGCCCTATTGTAGTGAATCACACCTGAGCCATCAAAAATGAATCAAATCTTTTTTGGACACGTTAAAGTACACAATGTGACACAGAACATTTGACAACAATCAATCTCGGGATCTAGATATCTGGTCAGGACACTCCTCACTCTTTTACCTTCACCTTCATTGTTCATTCGTTTTTGGTGACTTTATATACTCTGGACCTAGACGTTGAGTCCGTGACATACATGGCGGACAATAACTGATACAGTCTACTTTGCCAGTCCGAAAGCCGTAGTTAGTCTTTCCTCGACGGCCAGGTAACACAAAGCACACGCTACCTTTTTTATCACATCCACGGGAGCTCGCATTCTCGTTGACTCTCCTTCGACAAATGGACAGAGTTTTTCGGTAAGTAAAACACAGCTGACCTGGACATTCAAAAGTTCTCTTGTTGTCTGAGAAGTGTTGTATCCGAAATAGCTGCAATCGCTTTCTCTTAAGGTATTCATGTGTGATTTCCACAAGCGTTTGTACAGACGGAAGAAGAAAGACAGGCATGTCTAGATGACTCGGCTCCATATTTCCAGTGGTTAGCTCCGACTTACGAAACCAGTTTATTATGAAGCTGACTGTGGCGCGTTCTTTCTGACGTCACTTCCTGTGTGGGGCGTGGTCTTTCTGGCGTCACTTCCTCTCCGAACTCAGTTTATAAACCATCAATGAGTCCATACAAAGCTAAGAGCCGAAGATTCAAGAAATACATGGCGCACTTACCCGTGTAAAAAATTGTCAGAGGAGGGGAACCTTAACCGATAGTTTCGTGTGGCCGAACAGGCCTTAGGCTAAATAATTATTCGTTTAAGGAGTTATCCGGCTTAGTGTACACATAGCCTAAGTTACTGTAGTGTAGCGACTGGGTGACTGAAAAGTAGGTTTAATCTTCACCGCCAGTGGCTTTCACCTCTGTGGGCGAGTAAAAGCTCAATTTATCCCCATGCACAAGCGTGAGGCTATAAACCTAACGTTAATGAACAAATTGAACAAAAACTGCCTTGACATACAGTATTATCAGCTAACTAATTACTCTTAAGAATAAATAACTTACTTAGAACAAAAATAATGTGAGTGCCGGATTTTCCGGATTATAAGGCGCACTTAAAGTCCTTTTTTCCCCTCAAAATTTGACAGTGCGCCTTACAAGCCGGTGCGTCTAATGTACGGAATAATTCTGGTTTTGCTTACCAACCTCAAAGTTATTTTATTCGGTACTTGGTGAAATGATAAGTGTGACCAGTAGATGGCAGTCAAACATAAGAGAATACATACAGTATGTGTAGACTGCAATATATCTTTTGTGTGTGACACACAAGAGATGTGTGTAGACTGCAATATGACTCAAGTAAACAACACCAACATTTTATATGTCCATTGAAAATATAGAACATTGCACACGGCGCTCAAAAATCTATCAAAATGTTTTAGTACGACTTTGGTAAGCTATGAAGCCGCACCGCTTGATGGATTGTACTGTGCTTCAACATACGAGTATTATTATGGTGTGTGTATAAGGTGAGACATATTATCTGCCATTTTGTTTCGCAATATCATGTAAAAGCTACTTTTCTTACCTTATGGTACCTGCTGATCTGTATTTGGAATCTGCATAAATCCTGAAAATTTGCGCGCGTCCGACGCCGTAGTCGATAAGCTTCTTTTTTTTCCCGATCTTCTTGTTATGGTACATAAATCCTCTGCTGTTGCCATTTCTAATATAAAGTAGTGTAAAGTTCTTACTTATATCTGTCAGTAAACTCGCCATGAAAGCGCTAAAACATACCGGTGTAATGAGTTTACATTATCACCCAAGGAACTTTAGCTATTAGAGAGTTCCGGTCGGACGGTTTTTCACGGGACACATTTCCTGCATTGTTATTGCACTAGTGAGCCACGGATGAGGAGATGCTGCTCCGTTATTGATTGAAGTAAAGTCTGAATGTCATTAAAACAGTTAGCTCCATCTTTTGACACTTCTTCCACTCCCGTCCTTGCACGCTACACCGGGACAACAAATATGACGGGGAGGAGACGCTGCCGACGGCGTGGCTAAGTTGGGAGAGTGGCCGTGCCAGCAATCTGAGGGATACTGGTTCAATTCCCACCTTCTACCATCCTAGTCACGTCCGTTGTGTTCTTGAGCAAGACACTTCACCCTTGCTCCTGATGGGCCTGGTTAGCGCCGTGCATGGCAGTTCCCGCCATCAGTGTGTGAATGTGTGAATGTGGAAATAGTGTCAAAGCGCTTTGAGTTCCATAAAAAGGTAGAAAAGCGCTATACAAGTACAACCCATTTACTATTGACCATTTACCGAAGGTGAGCCACGTAAATAAGACCGCCCACAAAAGGCGCATCCTGAAGAGACTGTCAGAAAGCGGCTTGAAGATGTTCTGTAAAACATGATCTATGCAACCTTTTGACCAAACACCCACCATTGTTTTCAATTTAGAAAAAAAAAAGAATGTGAATCTTTTAATGCGCCCTGTAATCCGGTGCGTTTTATATATGAAAAAGAGATCGAAAATAGACCATTCATTGGCAGTGCACCTTATAATCCGGTGCGCCCTATGGTGCGGAAAATTCGGTACTCTCAACATTGGTCATCTAGCCATAAAACACTTAGGCAAGCTTAAGCACTTTGTATGTTTTTTTAAGATACCGCCATTCAGACTAAAAAATACTGCGTTATCAGTTTTGGTCCATATCGCCCAGCCTTCAGCTAGGGCTCCCTTCCGTTCTACTTTTACAACTTATTTGAGACACACGTAAATATACAAGGTAAATGCTAAACAATACCGTATTTTCCGCACTATAAGGCGCACCTAAAAACCTCCAATTTTGTCAAAAGCTGACAGTGCGCCTTATAATCCGGTGCGCCTTATATATGGACCAATATTGAGCCACTACAATCCTAAACTTCATTTTCATAAAGTTTAGGTCTCGCAACTACGGTAAGCAGCCGCCCCCGTAGAAGAAGAAGAAGCTCGCGGTGCATGCTGGGATATGACTGCGCGAGGCGTGCCGTTTTGATTTCCATTTGTTTGTTTATGTAAAGACCCCAAAATGGCTCCTATTAAGAGACACGCTTACGACGCAGAGTTTAAACTTAAGACGATCAGTCACGCAGTAGAACACGGGAATACACTGACTCCATTAATGACCACTTCGACGAGACGGCATGTTGGATGCCGTATTTGCCCTACTCTTTCATTTGGACACTGAAGAAGAAGAATTCGAGGGATTTGTGGATGAGGAATAACTTCATAAAGTGAGCTTTACATGTTTATTTTGTGTGTTGTGTTGTGTGACATTAACGTTTGAGCAAGGTTGAGTTATTGATATATTGTTATTGCTTTGCACTATTTCGAGTGTTACTACATTGTGATTGCACTAACGTTTGATTTACCGTAACAGTATCACTGTTTCTTACGTGTTTATTGAATCAGGGAAAAGTTCCCCTCCACTACGTGATATAAATGTTGCACTACTGTCATACCTTGCTGTTGTTAAAAGATAAACAAAACACCACGTCACTGACTTTACCTCGGGGAAAAGAATAAAACAGCTGTTTATTCATTTTGGGAGTGAACAGAGTTGTCAGAACGCTGCTTTGTAATCTTTTAATAAAGTTTGACTGACCTATCTGACTGTTTTGTTGACATTCCCTTTAGCGCAGGTCCATCTAATGGATGCATAGGTGCGCCTTATAATCCGGTGGGCGCCTTATATATGAACAAAGTTTTGAACTATGCCATTCATTGAAGGTGCGCCTTATAATCCGGTGCGCCTTATAGTGCGGAAAATACGGTACTCCTTTTTTTTGACAAGATTACTGTTTATTGTATAACATGCTATTGCAATGTTACCAAACAATATTTCCTTTCTAAAGGTTCTGGGGGATTTAAAGGCATGTTACATGATGAGGGCAGCATGGTGGAACAGGGGTTAGTGCTGGTGCCATACAAGGTACTCCGGCTTCCTCCAACCTCCAAAGACATGCACCTGTGGATAGATTGATTGGCAACACTAAATTGGCCCTAGTGTGTGAATGTGAGTGTGAATGCTTGTGCCCTGTGCCCTGCGATGAGGTGGAGACTTGTCCAGGGTGTACCGAATGGAGCTGGGATAGTTATAGTTTGGAAAATACGGTACATGTATCTGCTGGACGTACCCTGACTGCTGTGCGGAACACTCAAGAGATCTTCAGAGACATATATTGTCAGAATATATGCAGTTGCAGGACAATCAATGCCTCCTGTGACTGAGCAAAGTTTGACTTTTTGTCTTGTGTCCTGCAGACGCCAGCGAAGAACATCTTCCCATTGAGCAGCAGGAGTGGACCTCCATGGTGGAGCAAGAGGAGCCAAATCACCCTCACCTTAAGGAGGAAGAGGAGGATCACAACATCAGTGATGGGCTGGAGGACTTCCAAGTGGTTGGTATCCCTGTGAAAAATGAAGATGATAAAGAAAAATGTCATTTTACCGATAAAGAAGACTGTGAAGCATCACAAGCAGACAAGCCTTTAGCTCCACTATCAGATAGTGATGAGCCTTTACACTTTCCAGACACTAACGCTGATTTGACATGTCCCTCTAATAGCACACACTGGAAATGCTCTCAATGTGGGAAAACGTTTGGTAACAAAGGAAATCTAAAAACACACGTCAGATATCACACAGGAGAGAAACCTTTTGCCTGCTCGGTTTGCGGTAAAAGATTCTTTCAGAAGTCACATTTGAAAGCACACATTAGAACACACACTGGAGAGAAACCGTATACTTGCTCTGTGTGTTGTAAAAGTTTCTCTAAAAAAGATGGTTTAACGAGACACGTAAGAATACACACTGGAGAGAAACCATTTTCTTGCTCAGTTTGTGGTAAAAGTTTCTCCCAGAAGATAACTTTGATTGGACATGCAAGAACACACACCTGAGAAACAATTGTGGTCAGCGGTTTAAAAATAGTATAAACTTAACAGAACACAGACTCCACACTGGAGAGAAACTAGTGATTTTTTTCAAGAGACATATTTAGCTGGAATTCAAAGAGGTAAATACAGGCAACAAAGACCATATTACTCTTTAACAAACAGAAGTTGTGCAAAAGATGACTTCTTACATTGCTAACTGACACTATGATCAAATGTTTGCATTGTATCCAATGACCACATTTCTTCTTTAAGATGAGATAATCGCACATTATTACTCAGTAAGAAAATTATACACCATTTATTTCTTGCATTGAGCAAATTTAGCACAGTACCAAGTGAAATTCCTTGTGTGTTTAACATACTTGGACAATAAAACTGATTCGGATATTTGATTAATCTACATGTGCAGCATAAAAACTTGTCCTGGGTAACTTGGACTCAATCCCAGCTGACTTTGGGTGAGAGGCAGTGTCAAAGGCAGAGTTAGGCGGTTGGCACTTGGACTCTAGCCCTATATGTTTTCGGAAGTTTTCTTGCTGCTCACTGCTCCCCTCACCTCCCAGGGGGTGATCAAGGGTGATGGGTCGAATGCAGAGAATAATTTCGCCACACCTAATGTGTGTGTGTGACAATCATGGGTACTTATTGGGAACCTCTCCGCATTAACGAGGAGTACCGAAGTCCAACACAAAGGCTTCAGCAGAACCTGTACAAATCAACATGAGATCAAACAGGTGATGATTCAGGCCGATGAATTGTACGGTGTGTATTACATATTATATACTGTAATATAATAGGATGAACCTAAATACAACTTAATTGGAAAAAAACGATTTTTACAACAGTGGAAATGTTGAGTATGTTCACAGGAATAATCTAACAATTTCAATAATTGTATTTATTTAAAGTGTTTCATTTGGTATAGTTGTGTGTTTTACTTACCTGTTTATTTGTACAGTGTGTTAAGTACATTTTTGGTTCACTACATTGTCACTGTCCAACGACTGTTCGATACTGCTGCTTGATTCAAAATAAAATACATTTTCTTGAGCAAGTAAAGTGTTTCTGACCGTTTCCTGTGTGATCTAAGAAGATGGCCACTGTATGTTGGTTTTCAAGGCAATAACACTAAATACAGTATTTGTTCACTATGGATTGTGGAGGTCAACATACAATATGTTTTTTGTATTTTTGGTCCAATATGGCTCTTTCAACGTTTTGGGTTGCCGACCCCTGCTTTAGAATAATGAACCCGAAAAGTGAATAAAAATAAATAGAATAAAAAGTATAAAAAAAAAATATATATATTTTTTTAAATTATTATTATTAGAGATGTCTGATAATGGCTTTTTTGCCGATATTCCGATATTGTCCAACTCTTAATTACCGATTTTGATATCAACCGATACTGATATACGGTCGTGGAATCAACACATTATTATGCCTAATTTTTTGTGATGCCCTGCTGGATGCATTAAACAATGTAACAAGGTTTTCCAAAATAAGAGAACAACTTCAACTCAAATTATGGAAAAAAGTGCCATCATGGCACTGCCATATTTATTATTGAAGTCACAAAGTGCATTATTTTTTTTAACATGCCTCAAAACAGCAGCTTGGAATTTGGGATTTGCTCTCCCTGAGATAACCCTGATACCCACTACAACTATGGGAAATACTATACTTTGACTTTCACAAAGTCTAAGTCTAAGAAAGTGCATTATTCTTTTTTTTTTTTAAACATGCCTCTAAACAACAGCTACAAAAACAATGAAGGCACACAGCTTCTGTCCAGAGTAATAAAGTAAACAATAACATAGTCCTCATGTAGTGCAAGACTGCCTGACATACTGTATAACAGGAAATTATAAACTGTGCTCAATTCGCTCTGCTCTAACGTATTTGTATGAGTAACACAAATGTGCTGCAAGCTAGTGGTGAGTGCTTGAAGTGGCCTAGCAGTCAGCCAGAGCTTCTGAAATGCTGCGTTGAGACAGGGCACCTCCGTTCACTGCAAGCTGCAAAGTGTGCGCCATGCAGGGCAGACTATCCACACCAAACTCCACCGTCGTGCGTTGTCCCTGACCACAACGTGAGCTTTCGCCCCGGGGTGGTTTTTGTTGTATTTTTGTTTTTTCTCTGCGGAGTCTTTAAGCGACAACTGTGTGGTACTACTTTTTTTCGGTGTTTGCTTTTCATCCATCTTCCACTTGTATTCATCGTGTATCTCCTTATGATTCTTGAAGAGGTGGGAGATCAAATTGCTCGTATTAAAGGAAGACGTCTTGGTTCCTCCTCGCATAACCAACTTTTTGCAGTCATTGCAAATTGACAGTTTTTTTATCCGTCAGACACACTTTAAAATAATCCCAAACCACAGACATGTCAGTCATCGAGCGAGCTCCGGCAACAACACACTCTTGTTGTTGTTGTTAGGGGTGTGGGAAAAAATCGATTTGAATTCGAATCGCGATTCTCACGTTGTGCGATTCAGAATCGATTCTTTTTTCTTTTTTTTTAAATTAATCAATCCAACAAAACAATACACAGCAATACCATAACAATGCAATCCAATTCGAAAACCAAACCCGACCCAGCAACACTCGGAACTGCAATAAACAGAGCATTTGAGAGGAGACTAGGGCTGCAACTAACGATTAATTTGATAATCGATTAATCTGTTGATTATTACTTTGATTAATCGATTAATAATCGGATAAAAGAGACAAACTACATTTCTATGCTTTCCAGTATTTTATTGGAAAAAAAAACAGCATACTGGCACCATACTTATTTTGATTATTGTTTCTCAGCTGTTTGTACATGTTGCAGTTTATAAATAAAGGTTTATTAAAAATATAAAATAATTGCCTCTGCGCATGCGCATAGCATAGATCCAATGAATCGATGACTAAATTAATCGCCAACTATTTTTATAATCCATTTAATCGATTAGTTGTTGCAGCCCTAGAGGAGACACAAACACGACACAGAACAAATCAAAAGTAGTGAAACAAAAATGAATATTATCAACAACAGTATCAATATTAGTTAAAATTTCAACATAGCAGTGATTAAAAATCCCTCATTGACGTTATCATTAGACATTTATAAAAATGAACAATAGTGTCATCTCATAAGCTTGACAACACACTGGGTCCAATATTTTCACAAAGATAAAATAAGTCATATTTTTGGTTCATTTAATAGTTCAAACGAATTGACATTATTGCAATCAGTTGATAAAACATTGTCCTTTACAATTATAAAAGCTTTTTTACAAAAATCTACTACTCTGCTTGTATGTCAGCAGACTGGGGTAGATCCTGCTGAAATCATATGTATTGAATGAATAGAGAATCGTTTTGAATCGGGAAAAAGTCGTTTTTGAATCGAATCGTGACCCCCAAGAATCGATATTGAATCGAATCGTGGGACAGCCAAAGATTCACAGCCCTAGTTGTATATGCTCCGCTCGTGGCGGTTTGATGAGGTCATCAAGCGTCGCCAGTAAACCTCTCATGCTGCAGTCGTTGACTCCTGTGTTGTGTGTGGGAGAGGAGAGAGGCTGCTGACTGGGGTTGTATCCGTGTTTTACCGGATATGTACCGCTCCGTACAACGGCGTTTTAAAAGGTCATTCATTTTACTTTTCGAAACCGATACAGATAATTTCCGATATCACATTTTAAAGCATTTATCGGCCGATATTATCGGACATCTCTAATTATTATTATTATTTTGAAATCTGTCCTTTCTCTCAGTGTCTCCTAGCCGCTCAGGCAAATCATCCATCCATTTTCTACCGCTTATTCCCTTCGGGGTTGCGGGGGTGGGGGGGCGCTGGAGCCTATCCATATTGTCTAAAAATGCATGTTCGTGAAATCTGAGGCAATGAAGAAATTCCGCTAAGAACCTGAAGAGGGCAGCAGCATGCCTAACATCCGTCTAGTCTGCTGGGGGGAAAAAGTCGAAGAAGACTGAGGCTGATGGCGGGTGTCACGCCAATTTTCTCCCCCCTACAAAAACCTTCCAGGGTCATTTCCTCTTACGTCATTTCCTCTTCCCTACGTCAGTTTCTCTTACGTCATTGACAGCGATCGATAGAATCCAAATCTCCTGAAAATGGTGGTGTCACTGAATGACATTTGTCTTTATCTTTCCCAGGGGACTTCTGTCAAACACCAGCAGGCTTCGAAAAATTCCAGGCGGAGTGTTAGGGCCGCTGCTGGGAACTTCTGTCTTTGTGGTAACGTGCAAAACATATTAATTAATATATAGTACTGTTAAATGTCTGTACTTTAAATCAACATTATTGTTGAAACCATTACACTATATAATACTGTTAAATGTCTGTACTTTAAATCAACATTATTGTTGAAACCATTTCACTAATATTAATGAATATATAATACTGTTAAATTTCTGTACTTTAAATCAACATTATTGTTGAAACCATTTCACTACAATATTGTGTGTGCTGCTGTCCTGTGTCAAAGCCGAAGTGTTATCGATCGCTGTCAATGACGTAAGAGGAAATGACCCCGGAAGTAAATGGGGGGAAGAAATTTGTCGTGACACGGGCCTTTGTTCATCGCCATCTTGCTTTCTTGTTGCTACTCAGCGGTGTTGTGCCTTTTGTGGACTACATTTCTAAACAAGATGGCATCCAAACGGTCGGTGGCTTCGAATGCTTTCCCCAGCGAACCGAAGCGCCGAAGGAAAACTCTGACCATTATTGAAAAGGTGGAACTCCTCGACATGCTGAAGTTAGGTCAAAGCTACACGAGTGTCGGCCGCCATTACGGAATCAACGAGTCGACAGTTCGCTGCATAAAGAAGGAGGAAACAAACATAAGGGCGACGGCAGCCATTACTCTTAATAGAAATGCGAAGAGGGTGATGACTCCGCGAAATAAGACCATTGTGAAGATGGAGTCTGTACTGGCCGTGTGGATAAGCGAATGCAAGAATAATAACATCCCGCTGGACGCCAACATCATCCGCGCGAAGGCGAAGAATATATATGAAGATTTTGCTCAAAATGATGACGGTGACGACGCCGAAGAAGGTACATCGACTTCATTTCTTGCCAGCAAGGGCTGGTTCGACAAGTTCCAGAGACGCTTTAAAGGCGTTTCTCTGCATAGAGAAGATGCCTCGGTGGATTACGCCGCAATTGAGGAATTTGTCCACTACACGTTTAAAACTCTAATCCGAGAACAAAGCTACCAGCCCGAACAAGTTTTCAACATGGCCGAAACTGGTTTATTTTGGAAAAGGATGCCGTCTCGCACTTTTATTATGAAGGAGGAAGCCAAGGCTCCTGGATTTAAGGCTCAAAAAGATCGCTTGACTTTAGTTATGTGCGGGAATGCTGCCGGCTTTATGATAAAGCCAGGGATTATTTATAAATCCGAAAACCCAAGGGCCCTGAAAAATAAGAATAAAAACGTGTTGCCAGTGTACTGGATGCATAATCCAAAAGCCAGGATGACAAACTCCCTCATCTCAAATTGGTTCCACCAGTGTTTTATCCCGGAAGTCAGACTATATCTGGCAGAGAAAGGCCTCGAATTTAAAGTACTTTTGCTCTTGGATAATGCTGAAGGCCACACTGTCGATTTGTCGTTTGATGGCGTGCACATTGAGTTCTTGCCCCCAAACACCACGTTGCAAATTCAGCCCATGGATCAAGGTGTTATTCGTGCATTTAAAGCTCTTTACACACAAAGTATCCTGCAAAACCTTGTCGATGCAAAGGACTCTGACAAGAACTTCACACTAAAGGCGTACTGGCGTGACTACACCATTGTGTCGTGTCTCCTAATTATACAGAGAGCCTTAAGTGAGATCAAGAGTGAAACATTAAATGTGTGCTGGAAAAAGGTGTGGCCGGAAGTGGCGCACGACAAGGGATTGTCTCCTGATGAAGTCCATCGCTGTGCAGTGGACAAGGTTGTGAAGCTGGCAAAAGTACTGCGAGGAGAGGGCTTCAATGACATGACTTCTGTTGACGTAAATGAGCTGATCGACGCCCACTCACAACCTTTGTCAGATGAAGACCTGAAGGAATTGATGACGTCTGCAAGGGAGGAAGAGGAGCAAGAGCAATTGGGCGTTGAGGAGGACGCGGAGGTTGGTCTGACACTGGATCGCCTCGCAGCCATGGTCAGAATGGCCAAAGAAGTACAGCAGATGGCACAAGAATGGGACCCCCACATGCTTCGTTCGTTGCAGTTTTCAAATACCATCGAGGGTGGCATGATTGTTTATAAAAACCTTCTTGCCCAGTTGAAGAAGAAGCAGCAACAACTTCCAGTCACTACGTTGATCACGCGTCAGAAGAGGTCAATTACCGGTGAGTACCCAATTAAGTTTTGTTTTAAAGGGGAACATTATCACAATTTCAGAAGGGTTAAAACCATTAAAAAACAGTTCCCAGTGGCTTATTTTATTTTTCGAAGTTTTCTTCAAAATGTTACCCATCACGCAATATCCCTAAAAAAAGCTTCAAAGTGCCTGATTTTAACCATTGTTATATACACCCGTCCATTTTCCTGTGACGTCACATAGTGAAGCCAACACAAACAAACATGGCGCATAGAACAGCAAGCTATAGCGCCATTAGCTCGGATTCAGACTCGGATTTCAGCGGCTTAAGCGATTCAACAGATTTCGCATGTATTGAAACGGATGGTTGTAGTGTGGAGGCAGGTAGCCAAAACAAAATTGAAGAAGAAACTGAAGCTATTGAGCCATATCGGTTTGAACCGTATGCAAGCGAAACCGACGAAAACGACACGACAGCCAGCGACACGGGAGAAAGCGAGGACGAATTTGGCGATCGCCTTCTAACCAACGATTGGTATGTGTTTGTTTGGCATTAAAGGAAACTAACAACTATGAACTAGGTTTACAGCATATGAAATACATCTGGCAACAACATGCACTTTGAGAGTGCAGACAGCCCAATTTTCATCAATTAATATATTCTGTAGACATACCCTCATCCGCTCTCTTTTCCTGAAAGCTGATCTGTCCAGTTTTGGAGTTGATGTCAGCAGGCCAGGGAAGCTAGGGTCGATATTCTTCTCTTGATCATCTTCGGTGGCATAAGGGACGGTGTGAGCCAAGACATCCAGGGGGTTTAGCTCGCTCGTCTGCGGGAACAAACTGCCGCCATTTCTTGCCGTGCTACCGAGGTCCTTTGTCCCTGAATTGCTCACACTCTCCGGCAGATTCAATGAATCTGCGGCAGATTTCTTTGACTTTATGGTTGGAAATGCATCTGCTTTGAGTGTCGCAGGATATCCACACATTCTTGCCATCTCTGTCGTAGCATAGCTTTCGTCGGTAAAGTGTGCGGAACAAACGTCCAATTTCTTGCCACTTTCGCATCTTTGGGCCACTGGTGCAACTTGAATCCGTCCCTGTTCGTGTTGTTACACCCTCCGACAACACACCGACGAGGCATGATGTCTCCAAGGTACGGAAAAAACGGAAAATAACAGAGCTGATTTGACTCGGTGTTTGAGAAAATGGTGGATTGCTTCCCGTTGTGACGTCATCGCTCCGAGAGCGAATATTAGAAAGGCGTTTAATTCACCAAAATTCACCCATTTAGAGTTCGGAAATTGGTTTAAAAAATATATGGTCTTTTTTTCTGCAACATCAAGGTATATATTGACGCTTACATAGGTCTGGTGATAATGTTCCCCTTTAAGGTTGGGAGAGAATCAAGTAAGCTAAGAGAGGGAGCGGCTCGTGGAGCTGAGCGTGACATTCATTTTGTCGTTGGTACAGCCAACAGTTTTTCTCGGGGTGATGATGGGCTAATCTTGTTCATTTGGTTTGAAGCCAAAACATTCCCACAAGGAGACATTTGTCTTTGCAATCATGTTTTTTCTTCCTTATATTTGTTACTATGATGAGCTTCTCACTAGCGAGGCAAGAAGGCAAGACTGCAAGACAGGATGTAAGCTACTACCGTATTTTTCGGATTATAAGTCGCAGTTTGTTTCATAGTTTGGCCGTAGGTGCGAAATATACTTCGGAGCGACTTATGTGTGAAATTATTAACACATTACCGTAAAATATCACATAATATTATTTATCTCATTCGCGTAAGAGACGAAGCAAATGGCAGCAATCGTCACTCACACGTCGACCAATAAGAATTTGGCGGGGGAGGGTCATGGCAGAAGTGCATTGTGGGTCATGGGATGCTAACTGCTATATGCTATATGCTACTGCCGTAGCTATTAAAATGGATCACATCAACATTGGCGGTAACTTATAAAAACTGAGAAGGACTGAACAAAAATGGCACCAAAAAGGAAATCATACAGCAGATTACAAGCTGGACGTAGTGAAATATGCAGCAGAGAACAGCAATCGAGCAGCAGAAAGAAAGGACATACCAGAGGCGACACCGGGGAAGATTTCATCGGATTTAGCGATCGGGAGTGACAGATTGTTTGGTAAACGTATAGCATGTTCTATATGTTATAGTTATTTGAATGACTCTTGCCATGATATGTTGCGTTAACATACCAGTTGGTTATTTATGCCTCATATAACGTACACTTATTCAGCCTGTTGTTCACTATTCTTTATTTATTTTGAATTGCCTTTCAACTGTCAATTCTTGGTGTTGGCTTTTATTAGATAGATTTCCCCCAAAAATGCGACTTATACTCTGGAGCGACTTATAGTCCAGTGCGACGTATACATGTTTTTTTCCTTCTTTATTGCGCATTTTCGGACGGTGCGACTTATACTCCGGAGCGACTTATAGTCCGAAAAATACGGTAGTCCCGCCTCCACTCACAGTGACAAAGATTGGATATGACTGACAAGAGGATTGACTCCCTTTTATCAAATTCTATTATAGCTGGTATTCCGACACGTGACTTCTTCCCGGAAGTGAAAACCAGTGGTGGTCGACCAAGCTAATTATGGCTGTTGTAGAGCAATCAGCACACAAACTATCTAAAAAGAGGCTTAAATCTTTCTGCAAAAAGCAGATACGTGTAAAAAATCTAACTATGCAGTGGAATACATCCATATACTTGATCAAAAAAAGATTGATATCAAGGATTACGTTGGATGCGTTCCCAGACATATTGAACGATTGTGCTCCAGACGTTATTTTACACGACAAAACAGACGGAAATTTGGAAAAGCACGGTGGTCTACAAGTTCTTTGTGTGTGGCTGCTCGATTAAGGATGTATTTCCTGATTTACTTCGCGTCTAAGATGCCAAGTTTGTTGCTATTACGCCCGCCGTTAACAAGTAGCATGTTTTTCCTTGTCTTTATCAAAATATAACTGGACGTCAACATTGTGTATGTGCTGAAAGCTTCAGTTATGATTGTTGCCTTTGGCAGGCTTTTCTCACTCTTTCCTGTGTCTCCCTCTCACAGACAGCAAGCGCACCTTCTTACACACGTCACATACTGTCACGTCATACGTCACATACGTATACGTCCTCCCCGAGCAGAGAGGTAGCAGCATGGATAACGTTAGCTGTGATGCTAGCGCAGCCGTGCGAGCAACGTTCCCTCTAAGGTGCGCGCCTGTGCAATTGCGCACTGTTCAAGCGTCCTCTGCGCACGGCAAATCTATGCCACGCACAAAATCCAATAAAAAAAATAAGCGCATAACAATTTTCGACACACGGACACGACAGAGAAAACAGTTTTCGTCATCATTGTTCAAATATTGTAACGTCTGTTGGTGCCACACGTCCACACCATCAAAATGCAGAGACAAACATTTCCAGATCAACACCGTTTAGTTGTGATTTCCTTCTCTGCATGAAAGTTTAAAATGAGCATATATTAATGCAGTATGAAGAAGAATGTTTTAATGTAGACACATAGAATCATCATACTGCTGTGATTATATGCATCAAGTGTTCATTCAAGGCTAAGGCAAAATATTGAGATATATATCGTGTATCGCAATATGGCCTTAAAATATCGCAATATTTAAAAAAGGCCATATCGCCCAGCCCAAGTTCAATGATGCCATTTCTGTTTGTCATGTATAATTTTGTCTATTTTGTGTTTATCCTTGAATAAACAGGTCAGTTTCTTGTTGCCAACCATTGTGTATTATTCAAACTCACCTAATTCAGCTGGCTAGTTGTTATCAAGAGTACTAAAACCCTTTTCAACATGATTCTGACTACTAAGTAGGCTAAATAACTTTAAACTTTAATACATGCTCGGATAGGCCAGTATCGGTCAGTATCGGTATCGGATCGGAAGTGCAAAAACAACATCGGTATCGGATCGGAAGTGCAAAAACCTGGATCGGGACATCCCTAATTTAGACACGCTGAATTGGTGATTTTCAAAACACTTGTAACAAAAACGTGTTTAAGGAATTCAAATAAAATCAAGATAATACTTTAATGGGATATAATAAACGTTAAAAGCATATCAAACTTACCTTTTAACTAATTGATCAATGTAAATGCAAACTTCGACTCTGCTGCCTTGGACTGGAGTGTGAGCTGCATGCTTTTTTGCGTCAATGTTTCCACAAATCTTGCACTTTTCCGGCCTTTTTGATAACCTCTCGGGGAACTCTGAAGAAATACTTATCCTTTGCGGGATTTGAACGGTTTGTTCAGCCGAAAACAACACAAGTATAGGGCTTTTTTTTTTCTTTCGAGAAAGACTAAATGGCGCCATGTATCCATTGAAAACAGAGCTAGCTTGACCAGCACCAGTATTCATTGGGCGGGACGTGAGGTGGATGTGATGTCAGTCACAGCCCAGCTATTGAGCGAGTGCGTATTTAGAGGAGAAAAGATTGTATGCACATCATGTTTTTACATCTAGAGGGGTCCACAAATGAAGCATTAAACCGTGAGATTTAGTATATGCTGATTACGAGAGACTTATTCATCTAGTTTATTAATACTATTAGGGATGTTGTCTTCATGCTAATAAATATCACCAAAGATGCTATTATGTGGTCATCTGTGTCGAATAAAGCTCTTGGCTTTTCTGGACAACGACGACTAAGTTTTTAGTTTCTGTTATGAAAATGGACAGTGAAAATACAGTGGATTGGACCAACAATCACAATATTTATTAATAGGACTTAACATGACATTAGTTTATTTGCACAGGCAGGTCTTCGTAATTATATTTAGGCATAGCAACCACAAAAGAACACAAACACTTGCGATCTATTGTCCCTTTCTTACTTTTAATTCTGCTATCAAACACAATCACAGAAAGTTTGTCAAAGAAATCAAATGTTAAAACGTTTTACAAAGAGATCGCTGCAGACGCAAGCATGGTTGTCCGATTGTATTCCACAAGACATTGAAAGTGATATTTTTAAGAGACATTTCATTTGAGGCACTTTAGTTTTTTTCCTGACTTTATTACCATTATGAACAACTTTTTCCTATCGCTCTATTTAAACGATTGGATTTGGAACACCCAAGAACAGAACAGCAATACGGCATTTTCTGCTCAAACTTTACACTCACTCTCACTTCCATCCATCCATCCATCTTCTTCCGCTTATCCGAGATCGGGTCGCGGGGGCAGCAGCCTAAGCAGGGAAGCCCAGACTTCCCTCTCCCCAGCCACTTCGTCCAGCTCTTCCCGGGGGATCCCGAGGCGTTCCCAGGCCACCCGGGAGACATAGTCTTCCCAACGTGTCCTGGGTCTTCCCTGTGGCCTCCTACCGGTCGGACGTGCCCTAAACACCTCCCTCGGGAGGCGATCGGGTGGCATCCTGACCAGATGCCCGAACCACCTCATCTGGCTCCTCTCGATGTGGAGGAGCAGCGGCTTTACTTTGAGCTCCTCTCGGATGACAGAGCTTCTCACCCTATCTCTAAGGGAGAGCCCTGCCACCCGGCGGAAGAAACTCATTTCGGCCGCTTGTACCCGTGATCTTGTCCTTTCGGTCATAACCCAAAGCTCATGACCATAGGTGAGGATGGGAACGTAGATCGACCGGTAAATTGAGAGGTTTGCCTTCCGGCTCAGCTCCTTCTTCACCACAACGGATCGATACATTACTGAAGACGTTGCACCGATCCGCCTGTCGATCTCACGATCCACTCTTCCCTCACTCGTGAACAAGACTCTGAGGTACTTGAACTCCTCCACTTGGGGCAGGGTCTCCTCCGCAACCTGGAGATGGCACTCCACCCTTTTCAGGGCGAGAACCATGGACTCGGACTTGGAGGTGCTGATTCTCATCCCAGTCGCTTCACACTCGACTGCGAACCGATCCAGCGAGAGCTGAAGATCCTGGCCAGATGAAGCCATCAGGACCACATCATGTGCAAAAAGCAGAGACCTAATCCTGCAGCCACCAAACCGGATCCCCTCAACGCCTTGACTGCGCCTAGAAATTCTGTCCATAAAAGTTATGAACAGAATCGGTGACAAAGGGCAGCCTTGGCGGAGTCCAACCCTCACTGGAAACGTGTCCGACTTACTGCCGGCAATGCGGACCAAGCTCTGACACTCTCACTTGTTTTATTTAACAACTTCGCTCAAG
Organism: Nerophis lumbriciformis; assembly: GCF_033978685.3. Classification (NCBI taxonomy): domain Eukaryota; kingdom Metazoa; phylum Chordata; class Actinopteri; order Syngnathiformes; family Syngnathidae; genus Nerophis; species Nerophis lumbriciformis. Next base: position 31,139,806 of record NC_084578.2, read on the forward strand.
CTGCTTGACCATCGCGAAGAAGAAAAATGGATGTCACGTCATATGCAACCCAGCAATACACAGACGAATATGAGACAGAGGTATCTATGAAAGGAAGTGAACCTGCGTGAAGGTGTGTCACATAAACCGGAAGTGAAGCAATGTCAACATAAACTTTTACAAATTAAGACGGAAAAAGATAAACGTATGTAAAGTGATGACTCTGAGGAAGCTTGAACAATATTTACTGTTTCTTCTGCCAAGAAAGTATGTCATGTGTAAAACAGAGCGGTTCATAGAGGGGTGAGATGTCTTCTAAATTGACTGGTTTAGAGTGGCCAATGTAGAAGGGTGTGTCCAAGTTAAAGGACATAGCAGGTTGTCTTCTGCGTATGGGTTTATTTACAAGCTGTGAAAAGCATGCTGTGGTCTTTGTGCAGTTATACACAGGATTAACATTGGGTGATAAGGAGTGGGGAAATAAAATCATGTTTTTGTGGCAGCTTCTGAGAAAGTTAGCACAGTTAACTGCTGCGTCACACTGCAGAAAAATATGGTGCCTCAAAACAATTAAAGGGGAACATTATCACAATTTCAGAAGGGTTAAAACCATTAAAAATCAGTTCCCAGTGGCTTATTTTATTTTTCGAAGTTTTTTTCAAAATTTTACCCATCACGCAATATCCCTAAAAAAGCTTCAAAGTGCCTGATTTTAACCATCGTTATATACACCCGTCCATTTTCCTGTGACGTCACATAGTGATGCCGATACAAACAAACATGGCGGATAGAACAGCAAGGTATAGCGACATTAGCTCGGATTCAGACTCGGATTTCAGCGGCTTAAGCGATTCAACAGATTACGAATGTATTGAAACGGATGGTTGTAGTGTGGAGGCAGGTAGCGAAAACGAAATTGAAGAAGAAACTGAAGCTATTGAGCCATATCGGTTTGAACCGTATGCAAGCGAAAACGACGAAAACGACACGACAGCCAGCGACACGGGAGAAAGCGAGGACGAATTCGGCGATCGCCTTCGAACCAACGATTGGTATGTGTTTGTTTGGCATTAAAGGAAACTAACAACTATGAACTAGGTTTACAGCATATGAAATACATTTGGCAACAACATGCACTTTGAGAGTGCAGACAGCCCATTTCAGGCGCGCTAAGAACATATATTTTTCCACGATTTCAGCATTTTAAATGTGCTGTTTTAGATTGAAAAAAATAAATGTTTTCAAGCTAAATTATTGGTAAACACAGTTTATGTATAATAATTTACGTAAAACCGCGAGTAATTAATCAAGTTTTCATCAATTAATATATTGTGTAGACATACCCTCATCCGCTCTCTTTTCCTGAAAGCTGATCTGTCCAGTTTTGGAGTTGATGTCAGCAGGCCAGGGAAGCTAGGGTCGATATTCTTCTCTTGATCATCTTCGGTGGCATAAGGAACGGTAGAAGCGGTGTGAGCCAAGACATCCAGGGGGTTTAGCTTGCTCGTCTGCGGGAACAAACTGCCGCCATTGCTTGCCGTGCTACCGAGGTCCTTTGTCCCTGAATAGCTCACACACTCCGGCAGATTCAATGGGGGTCTGGCGGCAGATTTCTGTGACTTTATCGTTGGAAATGCATCTGCTTTGAGTGTCGCAGGATATCCACACATTCTTGCCATCTCTGTCGTAGCATAGCTTTCGTCGGTAAAGTGTGCGGAGAAAATGGCGGATTGCTTCCCGATGTGACGTCACGTTGGCGTTTAATTCGCCAAAATTCACCCATTTAGAGTTCGGAAATCGGTTAAAAAAATATATGGTCTTTTTTTCTGCAATATCAAGGTATATATTGACGCTTACATAGGTCTGGTGATAATGTTCCCCTTTAAATTAAATATCCCGGCTATCCCTCAAACTAGACACTGGTATAGTCTGTGTGTTAATCCAACCCCTTAAAATGTCAAACATTGAATTAAGGTGTTCACATGCCCTTTATAAAAAGCTACTTTTAAAGGTGCTGGTGCAGGATATTGTGTCTGTTTCTAAAGCATGTTTGTCTTCTTGTGACCCGCAGACGTCATTGAGGGACATCTTTCCCATCAGCCACAGGAGTGGAGCCCCAGACAGAAGCCAGAGGAGCCACAGCCCCCACATATTAAAAAGGAAGAGGAGGAACACTGCATCATTCCGAAGGGAGAGCATTTTGAAGGTTTCGAAGTGTTCCCAGTGATTGATGCCTTTGTGAAGAGTGAGGATGATCAAGAAGAAAGTGGAGGATCACATTTGGACAATCTCTTAACCCCGATATCAGATGACGACACAATGTCACACTTTCCTGACACAGATGGTGAAGACTCTAAAGCTAATATGTCATGTGAAACTAACAACACACAATACACACTGGAGAGAAACCTTTTTCCTGTTCAGTGTGTGGTATAGGTTTTGCGTGATAACAAAATTTGTAAGAACAGACTGGACAAAACCCGTTTATATGCTCAGTGTGTGGTGACAGATTCACACAGAAAGAAACTACATACACTGAATTAAAAAAAACAAAAACACTTGTGTTCAATCTGCAATAAACCGAAGAACACTTTAGCACACATGAGGAGACACACTAGTTAGAAAATGTTTAGTCTGAGTTTTCAGTTTCTCATTTCAACATGTTCAAAAAGGAGTACGAAGAGGCGGAGCTTATTTAATACGATCCCTTTCCCGCTTCATTTTGACTGTCTAACATCACCTGGGTTTATATTAGGCCCCTTTCCACCAAAAGTTGATTTTTTTGGTTCCTGGATCTATAAGTTCCTGTAGAAGTGTGTGGTTTTTGTTCCCACCACATTTCACTGTTCAGGGTAGTTCATACAAATCAGACTGTGACGTATGGTGGAGAGGGTTACTATATTTCAATACTGATACCATGTAAATAAACAGACAATATTAGGTTACAGTTCTTTCACTAGAAAGTAAGTAACTGAAATACAAAGAAAAACCCAATCATTTTTAAAACAATATAACTTATAATATTAAGTGTACCGAATTGTTCATAAAAAGTCAGGCTTTTGTCCAACAGTCAGAAATGATGAATTCATGATGAATTCATGAGGGTCAGGCGTTTCCTTTTGGTGCATTTCGGCTGTAAATAACAATATATAAGAATAAATGTCAGTGTTTATCTCACGCCGACAACACAAACACAGGCTTTAGCATTAGCCTGTTAGCATTAGCAATCGGTTCACTCGGGTTGAGGCTGATAACTACACAAATGGAGTGTCACTGACCACTTTTAGAACTTGCAATAAAGTAAGTACCGTATTTTTTGGACTATTTTTTCATAGTTTGGCCGGGCTCCAGTGCGACATATATGTTTTTTTTCCTTTTTTATTATGCATTTTCGGCAGGTGCGACTTATGTCCGGTGTAAAGTAAGTTTTTGTTTTTTTTTACTTTCAATTCTTAAGTATTTACATCAACTTTAGATATACCCCTCTATTACAAGTTTGTATTATTTGTTTTATACTCTTTTTCTCAAAGAAAATGTGTTTTTTTATGACATCCACATACAAAATGCAATATTTTCCTCAAAAAATATTTCGAAGTGGACTTTTTTTTTTTTAATGTGAAGTAATTGGAGCCTTGAATAAGTCAATAATTTATAACATTGATTTTTGATTTGTTATCATTTTTTGAGCAACGACAGCTTTGAAGAAAAAACAGCCTGCATGGCAGCTTTGTTTTATCCAAGTCAACATTTCAGCGTTTTATTGTTACATTTCACCTGTTTGTTTGTGGGCTTTTAAAAAAATAGCTGCGAGCCGCAAATGGCCCACGGGCCACACTTTGGACACCCTTTTTGCTGGCCCACATTGCGATCTGCACAACCCTGACACATCCACACTTGATATTGGGGGTACTTTGATTGATTGATTGTTTGATTGAGACTTTTATTAGTAGATTGCACAGTACAGTACATATTCCGTACAATTGACCACTAAATGGTAACACCCAAATACGTTTTTCAACTTGTTTAAGTCGGGGTCCACGTTAATCAATTCATGGTAAAGTGCGCTACAGTTTGACTTCATCTTGACATATTATTTCATTTTCCTCTGTTATCCTTATTTTGGTTTTTTTTAGGATGTTGGTGAAGAGTGCAATGCCCCCGCCACCAGAGGGAGGCAGTAATAAAATGTACTAACTCTCTTGTTGGCCGGAAATGCATAAAAAAACAAAAAGGGCAGGCTTTGGCAAGATGGGAAAATAGTCAGTCCTTGATTGCGTTCGTTGTGTGTTGTCCTTTATTGTGTACATATTTCGGTAATGTAAACAAATACCATTTAAACCCGTCATGAGTGTATTATACATTTGTCTACGGCTAAGTTGAACTCGTTAGCAAAGCATACTGCGCATGCGTCGGTCGCCATTTTAGTTGGTGGAGAACGTTACTATCTTGACGGGCGTTCCAGTTGTAATTCCGACTTCCACGCACCGTAACTAAATTGTTTTTGAAAACGAGATTGTTACGTGTGTTCTCTTATTGCTGCGTATAGGCTTGGTCATTTAATGCAAAGGAAAACTCGTCTCAGCCCGCTTTGAAGCTTCCCAGGCTAGCTTAGCCTGTTAGCTGCTAACAATAAGACGCGGAATGTATGAACAAACACGTCGCTAAACGCAGACAAAGTGTAAATGTCAAATGTTGCGAGTTTGTGATAATGTGCGAAAGAACGATAGCTAAGTACGGGGAAGAACTTTCTCGAACAAAAGAAGAGGAAGAGCGACAACAACTGGACGCTTTCAAGAAGCATCAAGTGGTGTTACAGAGAGCAGGTTAGTTGACTTTCTTGCTAACTATTTTATTATTACTACCATAAGGTGATTGTCTATAGGAAAGTGTGGGAATCATGCCTGTTTTTATGTTTTAAACAATCAAGACCTGTAATACTCTGCGTGTGCATTAGCAAATACAATGTGTCATCACTACAGATGTCCGATAATGGCTTTTTTTGCCGATATTGTCCAACTCTTAATTGCCGATTTCGATATCAACTGATACCGATATATACAGTCGTGGATATTAACACTATTATGCCTAATTTTGTTGTGATGCCTAGCTGGATGCATTAAACAATGTAACAAGGTTTTCCAAAATAAATCAACTCATTTATGGAAAAAAATGTCAACATGGCACTGCCATATTCATTATTGAAGTCACAAAGTGCATTACTTTTTTCTAACATGCCTCAAAACAGCAGCTTGGAATTTGGGACATGCTCTCCCTGAGAGAGCATGAGGAGGTTGAGGATGCGGGGGTTGATGGGGGGGGGGGGGGGGGGGGGTGTATATTGTAGCGTCCCGGAAGAGTTAGTGCTGCAAGGGGTTCTGGGTATTTGTTCTGTTGTGTTTATGTTGTGTTACGGTGCGGATGTTCTCCCAAAATGTGTTTGTCATTCTTGTTTGGTGTGGGTTCACAGTGTGGCGCATATTTGTAACAGTGTTAAAGTTGTTTATATGGCCACCCTCAGTGTGACCTGTATGGCTGTTGACCAAGTATGACTTGCATTCACTTGTGTGTGTGGAAAGCCGTAGATATTATGTGACTGGGCCGGCACGCAAGGGAAGTGCCTTTAAGGTTTATTGGCGCTCTGTACTTCTCCCTACGTCCGTGTACACAGCGGTGTTTTAAAAAGTTATACATTTTACTTTTTTGAAACCGATACTGATATATTTGAACCCGATACCGATCATTTCCAATATTACAGTTCAAAGCATTTATCGGCCGATAATATCGGCAGTACGATATTATCGGTCATCACATTTCCGGAAATGCATAAATTGTAATAAATTATCTTTGCAATCCCCTTTTTATGGTGGTGCCACACAGCTCACACCACCCAAACCTAACATACCTAATAAAATGAATTTTCTGACTAATGTCATCCACCCCCCACCTCGTCTAAATCACCCCAAACGTGTCCCACTCGTTTGTAGCACAAACATTCTGTATAGCTATTATAGTTTTTGTCTTACTAATGTTTTATGGTGCTGGCTATTGTTGACATATTTGTTTAATCTGGAGCCAGAAGATGTTTAAAGAGGACACAATGCGTAAACTTAAAATCAGAATGATTTATTCCTTATTGGATACAATTCCTGCGATGAGGTGGCGACTTGTCCAGGGTGTACCCCGCCTTCCGCCCGATTGTAGCTGAGATAGGCTCCAGCGCCCCCCGCAACCCCAAAGGGAATAAGCGGTAGAAAATGGATGGATACAATTCTAATACAATTTGTCTGAGCGCTATCTGTCCCTAGTATCAACAACACAGCGACTTCCCCTCGTGCTTTTACAATGTATGAATATGCAATGAGGTGTCTTCTTCCAGGCGTGGAATCTTCCTCTGTCTTCTCCTTCCTGGACTCCGACCCCACATCTGGTGTTTGTCCTTCTGACCTCGACAAAAAAGCCAAGTGACCAGTGAAGATAGATAAGAGTTTATGGTCAGTCAGTTTCAACTGGACTCAGAGCACACAATGAGAGGCACAAACATATCTATATTAAACATTTCTTAGTCACTTCATCCTTCATTATCTTAATTACAAACCCTGTTTCCATATGAGTTGGGAAATTGTGTTAGATGTAAATATAAACAAAATACAATGATTTGCAAACAATTTTCAACCCATATTCAGTTGAATATGCTACAAAGACAACATATTTGATGTTCAAAGTGATAAACATTTTATTTTTGCAAATAATCATTAACTTTAGAATTTGATGCCAGCAACATGTGACAAAGAAGTTGGGAAAGGTGGAAATAAATACTGATAAAGTTGAGGAATGCTCATCAAACACTTATTTGGAACATCCCACAGGTGAACAGGCAAATTGGGAACAGGTGGGTGCCATGATTGGGTATAAAAGTAGATTCCATGAAATGCTCAGTCATTGACAAACAAGGATGGGGCGAGGGTCACCACTTTGTCAACAAATGCCTGAGCAAATTGTTTAACAGTTGAAGAAAAACCTTTCTCAACCAGCTATTGCAAGGAATTTAGGGATTTCACCATCTACGCTCCGTAATATCATCAAAGGGTTCAGAGAATCTGGAGAAATCACTGCACGTAAGCAGCTAAGCCTGTGACCTTCGATCCCTCAGGCTGTACTGCATCAACAAGCGACATCAGTGTGTAAAGGATATCACCACATGGGCTCAGGAACACTTCAGAAACCCACTGTCAGTAACTACAGTTGGTCGCTACATCTGTAAGTGCAAGTTAAAACTCTCCTATGCAAGGCGAAAACCGTTTATCAACAACACCCAGAAACGCCGTCGGCTTCGCTGGGCCTGAGCTCATCCAAGATGGACTGATACAAAGTGGAAAAGTGTTTTGTGGTCTAACGAGTCCACATTTCAAATTGTTTTTGGAAACTGTGGACGTCGTGTCCTCCGGACCAAAAAGGAAAAGAACCATCCGGATTGTTATAGGCGCAAAGCCAGCATCTGTGATGGTATGGGGGTGTATTAGTGCCCAAGACATGGGTAACTTACACATCTGTGAAGGCACCATTAATGCTGAAAGGTACATACAGGTTTTGGAGCAACATATGTTGCCATCCAAGCAACGTTACCATGGACGCCCCTGCTTATTTCAGCAAGACAATGCCAAGCCACGTGTTACATCAACGTGGCTTCATAGTAAAATAGTGCGGGTACTAGACTGGCCTGCCTGTAGTCCAGACCTGTCTCCCATTGAAAATGTGTGGCGCATTATGAAGCCTAAAATAGCACAACGGAGACCCCCGGACTGTTGAACAACTTAAGCTGTACATCAAGCAAGAATGGGAAAGAATTCCACCTGAGAAGCTTCAAAAATGTGTCTCCTCAGTTCCCAAACGTTTACTGAGTGTTGTTAAAAGGAAAGGCCATGTAACACAGTGGTGAACATGCCCTTTCCCAACTACTTTGGCACATGTTGCAGCCATGAAATTCTAAGTTAATTATTATTTGCAAAAAAATAAAAATAAAGTTTATGAGTTTGAACATCAAATATGTTGTCTTTGTAGTGCATTCAATTGAATATGTGTTGAAAAGGATTTGCAAATCATTGTATTCCGTTTATATTTACATCTAACACAATTTCCCAACTCATATGGAAACGGGGTTTGTATATCCCAACATAATATATCTCAACATTATGAATCATAAACCGTTAATAGCATAAAAACTATAATAAACAAAAAATGTTGCAACACAAACTATTGGGACACGATTGGGGATATTTTTAAATGGTTGGGGGCCTGAGTAATAAACATAACCTGTTAATAACTTTAAAACCACAATAGTTTGCAGCACAAACACCAGCACCAACAATTGGAACAGGTTCAGGAGCGTTTTGAAAGGTTTGGGGAAGGGGCTGGTTTTGATTAATACTAATTTTATAACATACAAACTATAATAGTTAGACACAAAAAAATGCAGCACAAACGTAGCTCATATTAAAAAGGTCGGGGGCCACCTTCACACATGAGTATCCGCAATATCTCGGCTTTAAGGACTTCATTTTTCAACGCTCCAAAGTTGTCTCATTTGTTGCTGTGGAAACTGTAGTAGTGTTGCTAGGTTTTGGTAATCTACATCACAACATCATGGTTTCTTTCCGGACATACACCAGCGAGTTTCAGCTCTTTAAGGGGCTCTTTCAAAAGCCAACAAAACCAACTTTTTATTACCTATTTGTAGCTGTTTTGTGTATTTGGGATCTGCATATGTCCTGAAATGTGAACCCAAACCATAAAGGCATTGCGGAGATATTTAAAAAAAAAAAAAAATTCTTGTTTTCCTTTATACTTCCTCCAAATAAGCTGTTGGGAATTTGCACAATTTGTGACTTTTTCCCACTGATGAGGTCAATAGATATCTCCATATATAGTATACAGTTACCCAAAGTGCTGCGCACTAGTCCACGCTGTAGTCAATAATAGTCAATCTGATTCCCGAGCGCGGCCACTGCTGCTGTTCACTGCTCCCCTCACCTCCCAGGAGGTGGAACAAGGGGATGGGTCAAATGCAGAGGGTAATTTCACCACATTTAGTGTGTGTGTGACTATCAGTGGTACTTTAACCTTATAAGCTCCTTCTTTTTGTCTACTTATTGTTTTGGGGTAGACTGGCTCGTACATGCACATCCATCCTCTGCTGTTGCCATTTTGAATAACAAGTAGTGTATAGTTCTAACTTATATCTGTCAGTAGACTTACTATGGAAGCTTAAAAAGCTACAACATGGATGACGGGCAGAAGACACTGTCGAAGTGGAGGCAGAGACGGTCAGAAAACGTCTTCAAAACATCTGTAAAACATTATCTATGCAAAATGTTGACCAAAGAACCACCATCACATGTAATGTAGACCACACAGAAGTGTTTCAAATGTAGAAAACTAATAGTATATTTTTATTAATATACCGATGAACTTTGACTTAAACCTCACCGACCTTCAACTTTCAATAAAAACATAGAATAATAGCAGCCACTGATTAAATGATCAGTCAATTATTATTCCCTCTAATGGGCATCAAGCTAGTTAATCCTGGCATCGTGTTTCCTGCAAGTCATCACCATGGTTACCAACTCACTGAAAAAGAAAAAAGTGTCAACTTGTCGGCAGATTGTACTCCTAACTGTTGTGATTTTTTTTCTCTTTTTATTTTTGTGAGACAGTTTTGATACTATTTGACTCGACTTTAAATGTATTTATATGCATGTTTTGGATGATTAACAATATGACTAAAAAACTGTTTATTTTTAGTGCAAAATAACACAATTAACAATAAAGAAAGGGCTGTCGGCTACGCTCTGCTTACATTTTTTTTAACATGGATGGAGATCCAATCTACTTTTCCCTCTTTCTGCTTCCCAAACACACACTCCAACTATTGGACCGCAGTAGTATTTTGTTCACACTGCTATTATAAATACAGCCGCTACTGGTTTATTTGGTACTAATTGCCATTTTAACAGCTATTTTGGTTCTCAACAGTGTCTTACGTGTCGGCAGCGGCGCGGAGTTAAAAACAACTCTCAATGGCCAGTCTACCCCTGCAATTTGCCCTTTTCCTTGTCCGATCTCACGGTACAGTATTATCACGGTGTTAGGGTATGGTACAATATCATTGTGGTAGATGTAAAAAAGAAAATAAAAAAAATTACATAGTGTGTAAAATGAAGTAGCAGGAATGTTTACGATAAACCCACTTACTGTAATTAAACACAAACATGCTAAAATATGCTAATCATATTACAAACATGTATTTTTAAGTGCAAATAATTATGCAGGAACATCCACTGGTTCAAGCAAGTATTATAAAAACTGTGTTTGTGTTTGTCAGCAGTTTGCTGATCAATCAATCAAAGTTTATTTATATAGCCCTTAATCACAGGTGTCGTAAAGGGCTGCATAAGCCACAACGACATTCTCGGCTCAGATCCCACATCAGGGCCAGAAAAAACTCAACCCAATGGGCCCAATGAGAAGCCTCCGAGGGGACCGCACATGTAAAAGTACGTACTGTACTCTTTACATGCTGAAGTACTTACAGTTGAGATCCACCTAAATGACAATACAGTGGTTTCCAAAAAGTGATTCATACTACTATTTTAATGTTGACACATCTCATCTGTGCATAATTTAGGAGGATTACATGTCAAAATAAAGTACATAGTGTACTGTTTACTAGTTGAAGTAACCTTTATAAAGTTGAATTCAACCCCAAATGACAATACAGAGGTTGCCAAAAGGATTCAAAGTAATATTTTTGTGTCTGTATGTACTTGATTGTGATGTATGTAACTCTCGAAAAGGTAATCTAGTAATGTGTAGATACAGATAAGATGTTAGACACAAAACTGGACTCTACCAGTCTTGTCTTGAGATGACTTGGATTTGGGATTAACTCCCACCTCTGCAAATGAGCAAGAAACACGACGACGCTATGAAAGACTTAGAGAATATTATTTGACCTAAATTCACACCATTCAGACACTAAGTTCATTGAACATTGTTATTATCTGTCTAAAATAAATAATGTCCATCCATCCATTTTCTACCGCTTGTCCCTTTCGGGGTCGCGGGGGGTGCTGTAGCCTATCTCAGCTGCATTCGGGCGGTAGGCGGGGTACATCCTAGACAAGTCGCCACCTCATCGCAGGGCCAACACAGATAGACAGACAACATTCACACACTAGGGCCAATTTAGTGTTGCCAATCATATGTCAAAATATTGAATATGTAAATGTTTGTGTCCTGCAGATGTCCAACAGCTGATTTGTCCTCAAGATGGACTGCAGTGGGAAAGCTCCACCTATAAACAAAAAGGTTTCACAGCCTTCCCACATTAAACAGGAAGATGAGGAACTCTGCATTACTCAGGAGGTAGACTGTCTTCCAGGGCTGGAGGAGGAGGCTGATACCCTCAACTTGTCAGTGACTGTTGTCTCTGTGAAGACTGAAGATTGTGAAGACCAAGTAATCGAGTCCTCACAGCTTCATCACAGTCTAAGTGAGAAGAACAGAGATAGAGACCACTGTGGAGCATCACAAGCAGGCAAACTCTTAGTTCCACTATTAGATAGTGACGACGCGTACCGCTCTCCTGAGGACAAAGACAGGGACGACACCCAGGAAACTTTGAGCAGCGATGCAGACTATGAAGGTGATATGAGGGCTTCCACCTATTACAAAAACTCTGAATGTTGTGAAAATAAGGCCGGTAAAAAAGGCTTTACTTGCTCAGTTTGTGCTAAAAGTCTTAAATGACTTGACTCGACACATGCGGGCACATAAAGGGGAGAAACCGTATAGCTGTTCGGTATATAACCAAACATTTTCACAAAATGATATTTTGATAAAACACAGAACAACACACACAGGGGAAAAACCTTTTGTTTGTTCAGTCTGTGGTAAATGTTTTTCTTCAAAGTCAATAATTGAAACACACATGAGAACGCATACGGGAGAAACACCTTATTCCTGCTCATTTTGTGCTAAAACTTTTACACAACACAGTGGCTTGACAGCCCATGTGCGCACGCACACAGGAGAAAAACCTTTTAGTTGCCCGGCTTGTAACAGACTATTTTCGACCAGGTCAATTATGGTGAATCACTTGAGGACACACACAGGAGAAAAACGTTTTGGTTGCTTAATATGTGGAAGAGCATTGATCACAAAGGTCTCTTTAATGGAACATGAGAGAACACACACTGGAGAAAAACCTTTCAGTTGCCCAGTGTGCGGTAAAAGATTCTCTTCAAAGCCAAACATGGTTAAACACTTGAGAACGCACACAGGAGAAAAAACATTTTCCTGTTTACTGTGTGTTAAAACGTTTAGTCGGCTCGACAACTTAAAGGCACACATGCGGTTACACAAAGAATAAATGTACACCCGTTCATATTGTGCTAAAAGACTGTCATCCATAATGATATATGTGAATATTCACATTCATTCAGGTCATTGTGTTAAGTTTTCTCAGAAAATCGGAATAGTCCAGTATGATGATTGATGCAATGAACTGTAAATAGAAGTGGAATGTAATATATTCTGACTCTAGACACTTTCTTCTTGCTCAAAACAACTCCACGTACATATGCTATTACTGGGATGTTACTGTCGTCTCAATGAATACTGGTGGTGGTAAAGCTCGCTGTTTTCAATGTGTATGAGGCGCCATTTAGCCTTTCTCAAAGAAAAAAACGCCATATGCTTGTGTTTTTTTCGGCTGTACAACCCGTTCAAATCGCGGAAAGAATAAACGCTTCTTCAGAGTTCCTTGAGAGGTTATCAAAAGGGCAGAAAAGAGCAAGATTTGTGGCAATGATGAGAAAAGCAGCACACACTCTAATCCAAGGGAGCAGAGTCAAAGAATGCATGAGTTTGCAGTGATTATAACAGATTTAAGCTTTTACCAATCTATGTTTATAGTTTGATAAAGATGGGAAAAAACTAGCTAATTGTAAACAGCGCCTGCAACAACAAACATGGCGTTTAGACGCAAAGCTAAATCACGAAATTCATCCTTTCCTGAGCAAAAACGATGCATATAGCAATTTCCTTGACCCATTCACACAAAGAAGTTGTAGACCTCCATGCTTTTACAAGTTTTTATCTGTACTGTCATGTAGAAAATAGTTTGATTTTTTTCTTGTATTTGCTTTTTGCAGGAAGATTTAAGCCTCTTTTGTACTCCGATACTTTGCACGCTGCTTGCTGTACAACAGCCGTCTTAGCTTGGTCGACCACCACTGGTTTTCACTTCAGGGAATAAGTCATGTGTCGGAATACAGGCTATTTTCTTGTTCTTCTGAATGTATGTGTTGCTTTAATAAGGGAAGTGAGGATTTTCACTGTAAGTTTGTGACTTTTAGGCACACATCTTTTCGGGGATGTACTGCACTAGTAAAACACCTAAGTTCTATGTAATGTTATTGTGCTGTGTTAGTTTTAGCAAACACAATACACATCATATATATCATCAATTATAATTTAAACATCCATGGATGGATGGACATATCAATGATGATTCAGACAAAGTGTATACCCAATTTTCCCTCTGGTGTACTGCACTTTGATTAGTATTGTCTCTCAAATAACCTTATAGTCTGGTTGGTTAGATGGATGATGGTGTATAGTCAATAATCATGAAAAAACATTTGTGTCCATTTTGTACTTTTAAAAAAGTACTCCCCACATTCTTTGAAAGAAAGTTTCAGAAACAATTTTGGTCCTGCGCTGCTGCTCTTTGTTCTTCCTCAGCGCTCATCTTGAGCGGTCTTCAATACCGCCGCAAGATGACAGCAATGTGACCTCATGATGATGGCGGCGCCTGTGACACTGGTTTAAGAAGAAAAGGATGACATTAGACGGGGAAGGTAAAGGGAAAAACCGCAAACCAAAAAGTGGCCAATAGTTTACCACTGCACTAGACGTACCACCAGGGAGCGTCTGAACATTGGCTATCCATCCATCCATTTTTCTACCGCTTGTCCCTTTCGGAGTCGCTGGAGCCTATCTCAGCTGCGTTTCGGGCGGAAGGCAGCGTACACCCTGGACAAGTTGCCACCTCATCACAGGGCCAACACAGATAGACAGACAACATTCACACACTAGGGGCCATTTACTGTTGCCAATCAACCTATCCCCAGGTGCATGTTTTTGGCGGTGGGAGGAAGCCGGAGTACCCGGAGTGAACCCACCCAGTTGGCTAATCAATACAAAATACCCAATAAAGGTCACATCAAAGTGGTCTAGTGATAGAGAGAGATGCCTCATGAGGCGACGAATAAAATGATTCCATAAAAGATTCATTTCTTGATGCTTCATGTGCACATGAAACCACGTGCTGGCCTAATGTATAATGACATAGTTATATTTCTCACATGATATGTAATGCATTGAAAATTAAAGTGAAAGGGAATGGCAGAATTACAATAAATGTATGACCAAATTGTTTTGCTACATAGTTTTAACACGTTTATGTTTTTTAATGTATTGGGTGTTCTTATTTTATCAACATGATTGTTTAACACTAGAACTACCAAAGGGCAGCCATTTGGTTTTCCTACCAACAACGCCCAAAGGGCAGCCATTTGGTTTTCCTTCTTATAACTCCCAAATGGCTGGATTAGCTCAGGTGTGAACCGAATATCTTTCACTGCTGTTCTCTGTTCTGTCAATGAGTTGCCCCACACGGCCATTTATTCTCAACTCTGCCTTTGCTGCCATTTCAGTTGTCACCTTAGTACAGTTTGTTTTGGGTCTCTACGGAAGACACGTTCAAATAAAACATGTTGCAATACTGTGAGAAAAGTGTCATTCAAAAATGTTTTGGAATATGTATATATATCTTTTGATTTGATTTTACAAGGTAAAATTATGTAATTTTATAAGATTAAAGTCAAATATTTTAGGGACAAGCGATAGAAAATGGATGGATGGAATTTGTAAAATTAGTTGTTTTTTGTTTTTTTTACAAAACATTAATATTGTGAGTAAAGGTGTTGTCATTGTACAATAATTATGTTGCAATATTTTGAGAAAAACGTATACATTTTACAATAAAAAAATGGAATTATACAGGATTAAAGTAAAATATATTGTGAAAAAGCTTCTTTTTTTTTTTTTTAGAAAAACTTGTGAGGGAAAAAGTATTTTACAAGAATTATGTTGGCATATTCAAAATATACTTTAAGAAAAAAGTTTTGATTTAAAAAAAAAAAAAGTACGCTATTTGCTAGAAATCAGTTGAAAGTATTGTGAAATATTTTAAGAAAAAAAGTTGCAATATTGTGAGTAAAAGGAATGTTCTAAAAATGTGTGTTTTATTTTCCATCCATCCATTTTCTACCGCTTGTCCCTTTCGGGGTCGCGGGGAGTGCTGGAGCCTATCACAGCTACATTCGGGCGGTAGGCAGGGACAAGTCTGGACAAGTTTAAATAAACATAAGCGAGGTTAATTGCTTTTTTGTTTTACCACTTTGACTTTCCTTTCTTTGAAATGAACCACATTTTATGAGTCATCTAAAGTTTTGTAACAGCTGAATGAGCAGCACAGTTACAGTATGAATACATATTTATAAATGAATTGGTCAACCAATTTCCCAACTCATATGGAAACGGGGTTTGTAAATCATTCCTCTCACCTGGATAGTTGAAGATGTGGCCATAAACTGAGAAGTTGACATTCAACTTCGACCTGGCAATGGCGAAAAAGACACGAATAGACGTTTGTTTGCGGCATCATTTTTTTGAACCCTTTGTCAGGTATAGGATTAATTCTTCATCTAAACGTGAAGATATGAACATCCCATCAGTCGGCATTCCAGTGAGTGCAGACACTGTACAGTAAATGGTTATATTATGTTTGTAGTTTGTATTTCTTGTTTGGCACTTAGCAATACTGCTACATGACGCTTAGTTTTCACTAGAACAGGATCTGTTTAGCAAACAGCTTCTATAACATGTAGATCATCCTTCGTATATGCAGGCTAAAAAATAACCTGTTTTGGATTATCATTTGTCCTAAAATAATCGTTGTTGGCTCTCATGAAGTCTGCATGATTGAAAGCAAATTGAAGGCACTAATCTGACTTTTCTATCCAGGGAGGGCTCCACGCCATTTCGGCCTTCTAACAGGACGCTCCTCCTAGACAAGGTGTGTCAAACTCAAACACAGAGTGGGCCAAAATTTGAAAGTGAACAAAGCCGCGGGCCAAGGTTGAACAAATGAACCTTTTAATAAGGACCCAAACAAGTTTTGCATTGAATATTGAACAAGCAAGGCTTATAGAACTTTATAGTGACATGCAAAATCCAGTTTCAAATAATAATAATGAAAAAATATCAATGGCATATCAAATACAATTTAAATAAAAATTGAATGCCTCTTTTCTATTTGCAGCCTTCTGAGGTAAATATCAACATTAACTTTTTCCACAGGCTAATAATACATTTGAAAATAAAATAACAATAATGAATGAATCAAACATTCAAGCTTTGAAGTAGCAAGAGAAAGTGCATGAATAAAACATGAATTATTGCTCAGTTTGCTTAAACACTGAATAAGGAACAAGCAACACTTACATAACTTAATAGTGCAAAATCAATTTTAAAAAAACAAACGAAAAAAACATCAATGGTATATTAAATTTAAAAAATGGAATGCCTCTTTTCTATTTGCAGCCTTCTGAGGTAAATATCAACATTCATTTTTTCCACAGGCTAATAAATTTGCCAAATTTGGCCCGCAGGCCGGAGTTTGACACCCATGTCCTAGACACTTTGAAAAATTCTCATCTTTTTTTTTTTGTAACTGCCAAAGTCCGCCCAGCCGGGGGCCCCGCGATTTCATGGTCCTTTTTTTACATCATACAGTCAAAAGCTCTCACTATAAATGAATCATTATTTACAGTTGATACATGTCATCGTATCGGCTGATCCCACTTATTGGCAGCATGAAACCCTGATCAGAACACCCTTAGATACCACTGTAGAAAATGAACCTTTTGAACTGAACATTAGAAATAACTTTTCACAGCAGCCCACACTTAAAAAGGCATCAAAGGTGAGTCTCCAAAATGACAGAGGAAGTAAAAGGTCTCCTTAATTAACTTTATTTGATATCTCCAACCAACAAAACAAGCATTTCAAGTTTCTACATCAGTGATGTCAAACATGCGGGCCTTATCGGGTTCAATCCGGCCTGCAAGATGAGTTTGCCAAGTGTAAAATTGAGCTGCATTTTTAAATGAAAGAAACTGCTGTTCTAAATGTGTCCACTGGGTGTTGCAATAGCAATTTTGTTAGGCAAGTAAATAGTTTATACCGGGGTGAGCAAGTATACCAAGCATGAGGTACACGGTAAAGCGGGGCTGCGACTCCTTTCCTCGACCCAACACTAAACAAACAGGATTAAAATAAACAATTACCTAAAATGTTGCATGAGACACTGCACATTGAAATAGGTCTGTGAAAATGATTGTCTTCTGTGCAAATTTAAAGCAAGTGAACAGTGGAAATGACAAACGAGATAGTTAATATACAGAACAGTTTTTTATTCATGCTTTATTTTGGGAGTTTTTCAATCCCAGATAGGCTGTGACCTAGAAGAGTTGAATTGCTTTGCAGATACACTGAGATTGAGTCGAAGTTTAGTGTTTTTGAAACTGCACCAATATTTTCCTCAGAATTTTTAAGTGTTTTGTCAAGAGGATCATTTGTGATATGTACATTTTAAAAATGTGCTTGTTCTATTTTTGGGCCAAAGTTAAAACAAAGACAACAATCGGAAGTTGTCGTAGTTGTATTTGTACGGTATTATGCCATGACTTGACCTGTCTGGCCCACGTGGGAATAGGCACCTGAGCTAAAAGGAGTTGGACACCCCTGCTCTACATATAAGACAATTGTTATTTGGAGGAATTTGTGGGGGGGAACTACCTATACTAAAAAACTGTTGGATACAAAAAATTATTAAATCTACAGATTAATTTCAAAAATAACCAATGAATTAATCGATTGAAGACGTAATATTTTCATGCTGTTCTGGCTGTCCACGCTATTGGCCATTTTGAACGCCCCTGATGGTCGCCAATCTATTAGATTAAATTAAGTTAAAATAATGTTATATCTTACTATATATATATATATATATATATATATATATACATATATATATATTATGACATATAGAAACCTAAATACAATTAAATATTTCCGTAAAAGGTGATTTATGTTTATTCTGAAAAGTGGTTACTTACATGTTTGTAAGTGGAAATGTTCATAGTTCATGTGCATAACAAGTTAATAGTTTGATTCATGTCACTTAAAATGTTTGTGTGGAAAATGTTATGTGTATATTTTCATATAACAAATAGGGCTGTCAAAATTAACGCGATAACACATTAACTATACATTTCAATAACAGCACTACTTTTTTTAATTGTCCATTTTGACCCTCGGGCTGTGCAGTAGCGGGAGAACTTGGCTGCAGTTCACTTGTTATTTATGAGCCACAAGCAAGCAGAAATGGACAAAGGAAAGTTTACTTTATGGAAATATCAGGTTTAAAGCCAGGGCAAGTTGTTCTCCTGTCAAGAAAGGACTATTTTTCGCCGTGAGAAGGGGCGACATCCAGCAGCAGCAGCAGCAAACGCCTGCTGCGCACGTCGTTCAGGTGGGTGGTGCTTTACTGCCGTGTTCAGGTTAGGGTTAATGTGCAGTGATAACATAACATTTAGATTGTTACTGTGACTGATTTATTAAGTAAGATGACATAAAAGTTCAACAGAAATGAAAGACTGTCGGCAGGAAGTCGAAAGGAGACTTTTGTATTGATAACAGTCAATCCAACATCAAAACATTTCAAGGTATTTTCTCAAACCAATCACACACTTTTCTGGCTTCAAAATAAAAGCGCTACGCTATACATCCGGTGTAACTGCAATTACAAAATAAAAATGTCTTACATTACGATCATGCTTTGTCAATAGGAATTGGCAGTGGATCCGGTACTTTTTTGTCACCGACCGAAACCAGTCGGTACTACCGGGCACGGATTCACGTAAGATCCAGCGGTGCCATGTTTTGGTGTGTGAGTGCAGCCAAGTTACATGTACGACTGCAACTCCTGCATTTGGCACCTTTAGCGACTCGGGGGGGGAAGAAATGGCGTTAACATTTGGTGACAATAAAACCAAAAACCATCTTCTTCTACGTCTGCTCCAGGTTAAAAGCCTACATTAGCTTTGCATTTGAACTCGCAACAGCTTAACTTGCATAATCAGCTCGGTTCCTCCTACTTTTACTCTGTAATGTTAATGTTAAGTTTTTGCTTCACTTTCATTTGTAATTTAATAATTCCCCCCCAAAAATTGTCTTTTATTTTTACTCCATCCTCTTTTGCTCATTTGTTTTTAACTTAATTGTCTCCATGGAGCCCCAGCACATATTTTCCAGATGGAAAAAGAAAGGAGTACATGGAGTCGGATTTTATTTTGTGCAATACTAAGAAACTAACACTGCATTGTTGTAGTTAAATATTTTTATGTTAAAGAAATTTGCGAAACAATTGCAAACATGTTACTATACAAATAATTCGATATTGTTTTGATGAATTTGACAGTCGATCGACAAAGAGAAATAATTATGTTACAACTGAACATTTGAAGAATAATTATTACACAAATAATTTTTTTTACCACATTACCACACACAAAAGTACCGAAAATTGGTACCGTTAAATACCGTCATCAATTCCCAGGGACCGGGAGTACCGTATTTTCCGCACTATAAGGCGCACCTAAAAACCACAAATTTTCTCAAAAGCTAACAGTGCGCCTTATAACCCGGTGCGCTTTATTACGATTCATTTTCATAAAGTTTAGGTCTCGCAACTACGGTAAACAGCCGCCATCTTTTTTCCCCGTAGAAGAAGCGCGCGGTGCATGCTGGGATATGTGACGTTTCATTTCCATTTGTGTGTTTATGTAAAGACCCCAAATGGCTCCTATTAAGTGTGTTGTCTGTCTAATTATAAATAATGCAGACGAGGCGTGTTAACTGAGTTCTCAACGTTTTCTCACAGCGTGCTCATAACCACATTCGAACTCCCAGCATACAACATCGCTTCTCAGGGCTACTGCGCATGCTCGTAACTATCGTTGCATGCTGGGTAGTGTAGTTGTTATATTTGCTAGCTCATAACAGCACATTGAGAGACGCGCTTAATTCAATACTCGCCGTCATTCCGGGTGGATTGACAAAAGACCTCCAGCCGCTAGATATTGGTGTCAACAGGGCATTCGAAGCTAGACTGCTAACTGCGTGGGAACTTCTCAGGGCTACCGCGCATGCTCGTAACTATCGTTGCATGCTGGGTAGTGTAGTTGTTATATTTGCTAGCTCATAACAGCACATTGAGAGACACGCTGACACGCTTACCGGGTAATTCAATACTCGCCGTCATTCCGGGTGGATTGACAAAAGACCTCCAGCCGCTAGATATTGGTGTCAACAGGGCATTCGAAGCTAGACTGCTAACTGCGTGGGAACAATGGAAGACAGAAGGCGAACACACCTTCACTAAGACGAGTAGGCAGCGCCAGACGACGCCAACATCTGCCAGTGGATCGTAAATTTGCCCAACTTTTCACTTCGGACACCGAAGACGAAGGATTTACGAATGAAGAATAACTTCAGAAAGTAAGCGCTATGTTTATTTTGTGTGTTGTGACATTAACGTTCGAGCAACATTATGTTGCTATTGCGCTGCACTATTTTGAATTTTACTATGTTTGTGATTGCACATTTGCGTACATTTTGGGAGTGAACAGAGTTGTTAGAACGCTGGTTTTTAATATATTATTAAAGTTTGACTGACCTATCTGACTGTTTTTTTGACATTCCCTTTAGCGCAGCGTAGGCGCGGCTTATAGTCCGGGGCGGCTTATTGGTGGACAAAATTATGAAATATGTAATTCATAGAAGGTGCGGCTAATAATCCGGTGCGCCTTATAGTGCGGAAAATACGGTACCACATTGATTCAAATGTGAAAAGGTACCCATCCCTATTTGTCAGAGATGTTTTGTAAAGTTATTCTGTGATATTTACACCTATAAAGAATTGCTAGTACATCAGTTCAGGAACATGGGGCGAGGGGCTTAAATATTGTGTAAATTACTTTATAAGATCGGTAGGTCGTGAGTTCAAACCCCGGCCGAGTCACACCAAAGACTATAAAAATGGCAGCCAGTACCTCCCTGCTTGACACTCAGCATCAAGGGTTGGAATTGGGGGTTAAATCACCAAAAATGATTCCAGGGCGCGGCCACCGCTACTGCTCACTGCTCCCCTCACCTCCCTGGGGTTGATCAAGGGTGATGGGTCAAATGCAGAGAATAATTTTGCCACTCCTAGTGTGTGTGTGACAATCATGAGTACTTTAACTTAACTTTAACATGTTCTGGTTGAGTCCTCAAGAAATATCATAGTTTACACCTGGGATAGGCTCCAGCCCCCCGTAACCCCAAAAGAGACAAGCAGTAGAAAATGGATGGATGGATGGATAATACCAAACATCTT
Organism: Nerophis lumbriciformis; assembly: GCF_033978685.3. Taxonomy (NCBI): domain Eukaryota; kingdom Metazoa; phylum Chordata; class Actinopteri; order Syngnathiformes; family Syngnathidae; genus Nerophis; species Nerophis lumbriciformis. The sequence continues at coordinate 31,161,416 of NC_084578.2, forward strand.
TGACAATCAAAGCATGATCATAACAATCAACATTTTGTGTAATTTATGTGTGAAGCTGGTATTTAAACATGGCTCCTCCTCTGAATGCAAGTGCTCCTAAAGCAGGAAAATAAATTCTGTATTTCTACAAAATACTAAATCTGGCAAGACACCAACACGCAGCAGGCATTTTCTTTAAATTGTCATTAAATCGTGTTTGTCCTTTTTGTGTTGAGCTGTTTAAAAAAGCATAATATTTAAAACACATTTCATTGCGGGCGGCTGCAGCAACACAAACACAGCCGGTGTTTCATTGTTTACATTCCCGAAAGATGACAGTCAAGCTTTACCATTGGCCTGTGGAGAACTGGGACAACAGAGACTCTTTCCAGGAGGACTTTGAGTTGGATGCGCAGAAGCGGTACCGTGAGTACGCATGCAGCTGCGGCTTCCAAACATTTGATCGCTTGCCCGTACGTGCGTGCCGCTATGTGCATGTCACGTACGTAACTTTGGGGACTTTGGGGAAATATATGTGCTGTATGAACTTTGGGGAGGTGAACGGTACTTTGGACTGTGGGATTGAGTGTGTTGTGCAGGTGAGTTGTATTGGCGGGTTATATGGACGGGAGGGGGAGGTGTTTGTTATGCGGGATTAATTTGTGGCATATTAAATATAAGCCTGGTTGTGTTGTGGCTAATAGAGTATATATATGTCTTGTGTTTATTTACTGTTTTAGTCATTCCCAGCTGAATCTCAGGTCCCACCCGCCTCTCACAGCATCTTCCCTATCTGAATCGCTCCCACTGCCCTCTAGTCCTTCACTCTCACTTTCCTCATCCACAAATCTTTCATCCTTGCTCAAATTAACGGGGAAATCGTCGCTTTCTCGGTCCGAATCGCTCTCGCTGCTGGTGGCCATGATTGTAAACAATGGTCAGATGTGAGGAGCTCCACAACCTGTGACGTCACGCTACTTGTCTGCTACTTCCGGTACAAGCAAGGCGGGGGGTGTATATTGTAGCGTCCCGGAAGAGTTAGTGCTGCAAGGGGTTCTGGGTATTTGTTCTGTTGTGTTTATGTTGTGTTACGGTGCGGATGTTCTCTCGAAATGTGTTTGTCATTCTTGTTTGGTGTGGGTTCACAGTGTGACACATATTTGTAACAGTGTTAAAGTTGTTTATACGGCCACCCTCAGTGTGACCTGTATGGCTGTTGACCAAGTATGGATTGCATTCACTTGTGTGTGTGAAAAGCCGTAGATATTATGTGACTGGGCCGGCATGTAAAGACAGTGCCTTTAAGGTTTATTGGCGCTCTGTACTTCTCCCTACGTCCGTGTACACAGCGGCGTTTTAAAAAGTCATAAATTAAACTTTTTGAAACCGATACCGATAATTTACGATATTACATTTAAAAGCATTTAGCGGCCGATAATATCCGCAGTCCGATATTATCGGACATCTCTAGTAGTAACCAAGCACATTGTGTAGTGATGTCATTCCCGCCCGCAAGAATCGTTAAGAGAATCATTTCAAAAACGTGGTCCAAGGAATTGATACACTGGGAACTAGTTTTAAACAAGAACCGGTTTTCGATTCCCATTCCGATCCACTACACCGGCAACACATGTGCACACCTTCCCGAGCCAGGAGTTAGACACCTGTACTCTATACATCATTTTAACAACATTTTAATGGGTAACTCACCGGCAAATGATGAAGACCTCTTCTGTGTGATAAACATATTGATAGGTAGTTGTTGCTGCTGCTTCTTCATCTGAGCAAGGAGGTTTTTATAAACAGTCATGCCACCCTCGATGGTATTTGAAAACTGCAGCGAACGAAGCATGTGGGGGTCCCATTCTTGTGCCATCTGCTGCAGTTCTTTGGCCATTCTGACCATGGCTGCGAGGCGATCCAGTGTCAGACCAACCTCTTCGTCTTCATCAGTGCCCAATTCCTCTTGTTCCTGTTCTTCCCGTTCCTGTTCCTCTTCCTCGCTCGCTGATGTCAATTCCCTCAGGTCTTCATCTGACAAAGGTTGTGAGTGGGCGTCGATCAGCTCATTTACGTCCTCAGCAGTCATGTCATTGAAGCCCTCTCCTCCCAGTACTTTTGCCAGCTTCACAACCTTGTCCACTGCACAGCGATGGACTTCATCAGGAGACAATCCCTTGTCGTGCGCCACTTCCGGCCACATCTTTTTCCAGCACACATTTAATGTTTCACTCTTGATCTCACTTAAGGCTCTCTGTATATTTAGGAGACACGACGCAATGATGTAGTCACGCCAGTACGCCTTTAGTGTGAAGTTCTCGTCAGAGTCCTTTGCGTCGACAAGGTTTTGCAGAATACTTTGAGTGTAAAGAGCCTTAAATGCACGAATAACACCTTGATCCATGGGCTGAATTAGCGACGAGGTGTTTGGGGGCAAGAACTCAATGTGCACGCCATCAAACGACACATCGACAGTGTGGCCTTCAGCATTATCCAAGAGCAAAAGTACTTTAAATTCGAGTCCTTTCTCTGCTAGATACAGTCTGACTTCCGGGATAAAACACTGGTGGAACCAATTTGAGATGAGGGAGTTTGTCATCCTGGCTTTTGGATTATGCATCCAGTACACAGGCAACACGTTTTTATTCTTATTTTTCAGGGCCTTTGGGTTTTCGGATTTATAAACAAGCCCTGGCTTTATCATAAAGCCGGCAGCATTCCCACACATAACTAAAGTAAAACGATCTTTTTGAGCCTTAAATCCAGGAGCGTTGGCTTCCTCCTTCATAATAAAAGTGCGAGACGGCATTCTTTTCCAAAATAAAGCAGTTTCGGCCATGTTGAAAACTTGTTCAGGCCGGTAGCTTCTTTCCTTGATTAGAGTTTGAAATGTGTTGCGGACAAATTCCTCGGCTCTGGCTTTATCCGCTTCCTCGATCAAAGTTTTAAATGTGTTGTGGACAAACTCTTCAGCCGAGGCAGCTTCTCCGCGTAGAGAAACGTTCTTAAAACGTTTCTGGAACTTGTCGAACCAGCCCTTGCTGGCATTAAATGGAATCTTCGACGCACTCGACGTACCTTCCTCGGCGGCGTCGTTCTGGCATCCGTCGGGAACATAGTCACTTTGAGCAAAATCTTCATAAAGCTTCTTCGCCTTCGTGCGGATGATGTTCGTGTCGAGACGGATATTTTTCATCTTGCATTCACTGATCCACACAGCCAGTACGGACTCCATCTTCACAATGGTCTTATTCCGCGGCGTCACCACCCTCTTGGCGTTCTTATTAAGAGTAATGGCTGCCGTCGCCCTTATGTTTTTGTCGTCCTTCTTTATGTAGCGAACAGTTGACTCGTTGATTCCGTAATGGCGGCCGACACTCGTGTAGCTTTGACCTAACTTCAACATGTCAAGGAGTTCCACCTTTTCAACAATAGTGAGCATTTTTCTCCGGCGCTTCGGTTCGGCGGGGGGAGCCTTCGAAGACGCCAAGCGTTTGGACGCCATATTATTTAGAAATTAAAGTCCAAAAAGATCACAACAGCGCTGAGCACCAGATCAACAAGAAGAAGACCGGAAGTACTTTGTCCGTCTTCCTTTTTTATTATTATTTTTTTGATGGCGGTGTCACGCCAAATTTCTTCCCCCTCCCCATTTCCTCTTATGTCATTTCCTTTTACTTACGTCATTTCTTCTTACGTCATTGACAGCGATCGATAGAATCCAAATCTCCTGAAAATGGTGGTGTCACTGAATGACATTTGTCTTTATCTTTCCCAGGGGACTTATGTCAAACACCAGCAGGCTTCGAAAAATTCCAGGCGGAGTGTTGGGTCGCTGCTGGGATCTTCTGTCTTCGTGGTAACGTGCAAAAAATATAAATTAAAATATAATACTGTTAAATGTCTGTACTTTAAATCAACATTATTGTTGAAACCATTTCACTAATATTAATTAATATATAATACTGTTAAATGTCTGTACTTTAAATCAACATTATTGTTGAAACCATTTAACTAATATTAATTAATGTATAATACTGTTAAATGTCTGTACTTTAAATCAACATTATTGTTGAAACCATTTCACTAATATTAATTAATGTATAATACTGTTAAATGTCTGTACTTTAAATCATCATTATTGTTGAAACCATTTCACTAATATTAATTAATATATAATACTGTTAAATGTCTGTACTTTAAATCAACATTATTGTTGAAACCATTTAACTAATATTAATTAATGTATAATACTGTTAAATGTCTGTACTTTAAATCAACATTATTGTTGAAACCATTTAACTAATATTAATTAATATATAATACTGTTAAATGTCTGTACTTTAAATCAACATTATTGTTGAAACCATTTAACTAATATTAATTAATGTATAATACTGTTAAATGTCTGTACTTTAAATCAACATTATTGTTGAAACCATTTAACTAATATTAATTAATATATAATACTGTTAAATGTCTGTACTTTAAATCAACATTATTGTTGAAACCATTTAACTAATATTAATTAATGTATAATACTGTTAAATGTCTGTACTTTAAATCAACATTATTGTTGAAACCATTTAACTAATATTAATTAATGTATAATACTGTTAAATGTCTGTACTTTAAATCAACATTATTGTTGAAACCATTGAACTAATATTAATTAATGTATAATACTGTTAAATGTCTGTACTTTAAATCAACATTATTGTTGAAACCATTTAACTAATATTAATTAATGTATAATACTGTTAAATGTCTGTACTTTAAATCAACATTATTGTTGAAACCATTTAACTAATATTAATTAATGTATAATACTGTTAAATGTCTGTACTTTAAATCAACATTATTGTTGAAACCATTTAACTAATATTAATTAATGTATAATACTGTTAAATGTCTGTACTTTAAATCAACATTATTGTTGAAACCATTTAACTAATATTAATTAATGTATAATACTGTTAAATGTCTGTACTTTAAATCAACATTATTGTTGAAACCATTTAACTAATATTAATTAATGTATAATACTGTTAAATGTCTGTACTTTAAATCAACATTATTGTTGAAACCATTTAACTAATATTAATTAATGTATAATACTGTTAAATGTCTGTACTTTAAATCAACATTATTGTTGAAACCATTTAACTAATATTAATTAATATATAATACTGTTAAATGTCTGTACTTTAAATCAACATTATTGTTGAAACCATTTAACTAATATTAATTAATGTATAATACTGTTAAATGTCTGTACTTTAAATCAACATTATTGTTGAAACCATTTCACTAATATTAATTAATGTATAATACTGTTAAATGTCTGTACTTTAAATCATCATTATTGTTGAAACACCAAGTTGTGTCACACAAAGCAGGTTTGTGCCATTCTTTACCTTTATTTAAAGTTCAAGTACCAATGATTGTCACCAGAGCCGGCCCAAGGCATAAGCGTACTAAGCGCTTGCTTAGGGCCCCGCGGCCACCAGGGGCCCCCCAAAAGCAATTAACAAAAAAATTTTATTTTTTATTTTTTGCATGTACGAGTCTGACTGATGATTTCTAAATGATCAAAGATATATTATTGTACAAAAACACAATTTGAGGTCAACAGAGTGCTGCTGCTGATCTAGGCTTAGTGATTCTTCCTGCCTCTCTTGAAATGTAAAGCTGCCTCTGCTGCACCTGTGACGTTTGCCGCCTGCTATGGCGTCACATTAGTGCCAAAAATCCGAGCGCATAAAAACTGTTATCGCGCGCTGATTCTCCACTTCGTGCGCGCGCGCGACACCCTTTTGCGCGCGCGTGGTGCCTTTTTGCGCGCGTGCCGTCTCGGTCTGTGCGCTGGCATGTTTCGTTTTGGCACTTTGGGGGTGGGTATGCTTAGCCGGCCCCTTCTTTCTGATTGGCCAGATGAAAAATGCTCAGAGCCAATCAGAAGTATAGCAGGGCGGGTCATCATCAATATGTATCAAGATTGTTATAGGCGCAAAGTTTTCACTTCTTCTTGAACATTTGTTTTCTAATTTATGGAATTTCTTTTGATTCAGCCATAAAATTAATGAAATAATCTTTGAATTTTGTTTTTAAAATGTTAAAAATAGCTTTTAATAATGTATTCTGAAACAGTTTAAAATAATCAGAGAACTGACTAACACTGACCCTACACAACTATGTTGCACAATTAAGTCATTTTTTTATAGCGAAAGAGGTGATTTCAACAGGTGCAGCATCCTATGTCATATCTACATGTAATAAGATTTGTAACAAGGCAAACCGTTTGTAAATTGGTCGAAAATCGAGCAAGTTATGGTAATTTAATTGGTACATGTACTAATTAAATGACCATAACTTGCTTTGACATCAATGTAATGATTGAGGCTAGCTGTCCGAGGTAAGATGGCTACAACGTTGCTACGCTGGAGAATGATTGGTCTTATGAAAAATGCTCAGAGCCAATCAGAAAGGAGGGGCCGTCTAAGCATACCTGCCCCCAAAGTGCCAAAAAGAAACATGACAGCGCGAGGAGAGATGCCAGGAGTACACAGAGAGCGCACAGACCGAGACGGCGCGCGCGCAGAAAGGCACCGCGCGCGCGCAAAAAGACACCACGCGCGCGCAGAAGGGTGTCGCGCGCGCACGAAGTGGAGAATCAGCGCGCGATAACAGTTTTTATGCGCTCGGATTTTTGGCACTAATGTGACGCCATATCTTTCCTCTCAGATTCAGACAGGACTGAGCAGGTGATCAGAGGACCACTGTCTATTAAGGAGAACTTTTCATTCCCCAAACGGCATGATGGCCCAAGTTTTCATGATCATTATACCTACAGACAGCTAGTCAATGGAGAAAAAGTCAAGCGTAGCTGGCTGACTTATTCAAGAAGTAAAGATGCAGTCTATTGCTTTTGCTGCAAATTATTTTCCAAAAAGTCCTTAAAAGTGTCAGCCGAGGGACAGCGGGATTGGGTCAACATAGGTGCACTGCTGAAACAGCATGAAAACACTGAAGATCATTGTAGCAACATGGTGAAATGGAAGGAATTTGCCTTGCGTCTTTCAAAGGGGAAAACTATTGATGAATTTAACTTCAGTAGACTGCGCTCTCTTTGTACAAAGTAAACATTAAATATGAACAATTAACTAAAAATGTAAACTAGTAATTAAAGACTAATAAGTACAAGACTGATGAGACAAGATGACACTTTTACTGTAAATACAAAGCTTTATCACTTGGACTGTTCAACCCCAGGCCACTCTTGCAGCTGAATGTTTTCTACATTTTAAGATTAGGAACCATATGTGGCACTCTGGACATCATTCCTTCATTCATTGGTATTATTTATGTTCTTAACTGGGCCACCCCCATATCTTTAGAAATGACATGTCATTTGTAAAGACATGGCAGGCTGACAATAGGATCATGTAAACAACACTGCCAGAGTTTATAGTAGGTGTGTGAATGATCAACAATCAATATTATTGGCAGAAATAGAGGGCCCCAAAATCAAATTTTGCTTAGGGCCCCATGGAGGCTTGGGCCGGCACTGACAGGGGGCGCTATAAGTCTGCACGTGATAACTACCTACTGCCCAGCCAAGAAAACGCAAGCCAAAAGAGCACTCAAAATGGCGGTCAATGAGTTCATTAAAATCCAGTTGGAAAAGAAGAGGCCAAATCACTGATTAATGCAGCAATTAAATCACTGATTAAAGGAGCAATTAAATCACTGATTAATGCAGCAATTAAATCACTGATTAATGCAGCAATTAAATCACTGATTAATGCAGCAATTAAATCACTGATTAATGCAGCAATTAAATCACTGATTAATGCAGCAATTAAATCACTGATTAATGCAGCAATTAAATCACTGATTAATGCAGCAATTAAATCACTGATTACAATGCACATGAATATATTTAATATCAATGTGACATGATACAATGCACATGCAGCAATTAAATTACTGATTAATGCAGCAATTAAATCACTGATTAATGCAGCAATTAAATCACTGATTAAAGGAGCAATTAAATCACTGATTAATGCAGCAATTAAATCACTGATTAATGCAGCAATTAAATCACTGATTAAAGGAGCAATTAAATCACTGATTAATGCAGCAATTAAATCACTGATTAAAGGAGCAATTAAATCACTGATTAATGCAGCAATTAAATCACTGATTAATGCAGCAATTAAATTACTGATTAATGCAGCAATTAAATCACTGATTAATGCAGCAATTAAATCACTGATTAAAGGAGCAATTAAATCACTGATTAATGCAGCAATTAAATCACTGATTAATGCAGCAATTAAATCACTGATTAAAGGAGCAATTAAATCACTGATTAATGCAGCAATTAAATCACTGATTAATGCAGCAATTAAATCACTGATTAATGCAGCAATTAAATCACTGATTAATGCAGCAATTAAATCACTGATTAATGCAGCAATTAAATCACTGATTAATGCAGCAATTAAATCACTGATTAATGCAGCAATTAAATCACTGATTAATGCAGCAATTAAATCACTGATTAATGCAGCAATTAAATCACTGATTAATGCAGCAATTAAATCACTGATTAATGCAGCAATTAAATCACTGATTAAAGGAGCAATTAAATCACTGATTAATGCAGCAATTAAATCACTGATTAATGCAGCAATTAAATCACTGATTAAAGGAGCAATTAAATCACTGATTAATGCAGCAATTAAATCACTGATTAATGCAGCAATTAAATCACTGATTAATGCAGCAATTAAATCACTGATTAATGCAGCAATTAAATCACTGATTAATGCAGCAATTAAATCACTGATTAATGCAGCAATTAAATCACTGATTAATGCACCAATTAAATCACTGATTAATGGAGCAATTAAATCACTGATTAATGCAGCAATTAAATCACTGATTAATGCAGCAATTAAATCACTGATTAATGCAGCAATTAAATCACTGATTAAAGGAGCAATTAAATCACTGATTAATGCAGCAATTAAATCACTGATTAATGCAGCAATTAAATCACTGATTAATGCAGCAATTAAATCACTGATTAATGCAGCAATTAAATCACTGATTAATGCAGCAATTAAATCACTGATTAATGCAGCAATTAAATCACTGATTAAAGGAGCAATTAAATCACTGATTAATGCAGCAATTAAATCACTGATTAATGCAGCAATTAAATCAATGATTAAAGGAGCAATTAAATCACTGATTAATGCAGCAATTAAATCACTGATTAATGCAGCAATTAAATCACTGATTAATGCAGCAATTAAATCACTGATTAATGGAGCAATTAAATCACTGATTAATGCAGCAATTAAATCACTGATTAATGCAGCAATTAAATCACTGATTAATGGAGCAATTAAATCACTGATTAATGCAGCAATTAAATCACTGATTAATGCAGCAATTTGGGAATCCTGGCAAAAACTGGGGGAGTCTGGGAGGAAAGACAGACAACATCTAACAATCTATTAAAGGGGTAGACTATAGAGGAAAGTGTAGGAGAGAGTATATACTCTAAGACTATAGAGGAAAGTGTAGGAGAGAGTATATACTCTAAGACTATAGAGGAAAGTGTAGGAGAGAGTATATACTCTAAGACTATAGAGGAAAGTGTAGGAGAGAGTATATACTCTAAGACTATAGAGGAAAGTGTAGGAGAGAGTATATAGTCCACGTAGGTTAGGACACACTGGACTGAGGGCAACATTATACTTCTTAGGCAAAGTGGTAACAGATACATGCTAGATATGTACTAATGTACTAATGTACTAATGTACTAATGTACTAATGTACTAATGTACTAATGTACTGGTCACAGAGGAAGATGATGGAGTGTATGTGAATGATTATATTTAATATCAATGTGACATGATACAATGCACATGAATGATTATATTTAATATCAATGTGACATGATACAATGCACATGAATGATTATATTTAATATCAATGTGACATGATACAATGCACATGAATGAATATATTTCATATCAATGTGACATGATACAATGCACATGAATGAATATATTTAATATCAATGTGACATGATACAATGCACATGAATGATTATATTTAATATCAATGTGACATGATACAATGCACATGAATGATTATATTTAATATCAATGTGACATGATACAATGCACATGAATGAACATATTTAATATCAATGTGACATGATACAATGCACATGAATGAATATATTTAATATCAATGTGACATGATACAATGCACATGAATGATTATATTTAATATCAATGTGACATGATACAATGCACATGAATGAATATATTTAATATCAATGTGACATGATACAATGCACATGAATATATTTAATATCAATGTGACATGATACAATGCACATGAATGATTATATTTAATATCAATGTGACATGATACAATGCACATGAATGAATATATTTAATATCAATGTGACATGATACAATGCACATGAATATATTTAATATCAATGTGACATGATACAATGCACATGAATATATTTAATATCAATGTGACATGATACAATGCACATGAATATATTTAATATCAATGTGACATGATACAATGCACATGAATGATTATATTTAATATCAATGTGACATGATACAATGCACATGAATGAACATATTTAATATCAATGTGACATGATACAATGCACATGAATGAATATATTTAATATCAATGTGACATGATACAATGCACATGAATGATTATATTTAATATCAATGTGACATGATACAATGCACATGAATGATTATATTTAATATCAATGTGACATGATACAATGCACATGAATGATTATATTTAATATCAATGTGACATGATACAATGCACATGAATGAACATATTTAATATCAATGTGACATGATACAATGCACATGAATGATTATATTTAATATCAATGTGACATGATACAATGCACATGAATGAACATATTTAATATCAATGTGACATGATACAATGCACATGAATGATTATATTTAATATCAATGTGACATGATACAATGCACATGAATGATTATATTTAATATCAATGTGACATGATACAATGCACATGAATGAACATATTTAATATCAATGTGACATGATACAATGTACATGAATGAATATATTTAATATCAATGTGACATGATACAATGCACATGAATGATTATATTTAATATCAATGTGACATGATACAATGCACATGAATGATTATATTTAATATCAATGTGACATGATACAATGCACATGAATGATTATATTTAATATCAATGTGACATGATACAATGCACATGAATGAACATATTTAATATCAATGTGACATGATACAATGCACATGAATGATTATATTTAATATCAATGTGACATGATACAATGCACATGAATGAACATATTTAATATCAATGTGACATGATACAATGTACATGAATGAATATATTTAATATCAATGTGACATGATACAATGCACATGAATGATTATATTTAATATCAATGTGACATGATACAATGCACATGAATGATTATATTTAATATCAATGTGACATGATACAATGCACATGAATGAATATATTTAATATCAATGTGACATGATACAATGCACATGAATGATTATATTTAATATCAATGTGACATGATACAATGCACATGAATGATTATATTTAATATCAATGTGACATGATACAATGCACATGAATGATTATATTTAATATCAATGTGACATGATACAATGCACATGAATGATTATATTTAATATCAATGTGACATGATACAATGCACATGAATGATTATATTTAATATCAATGTGACATGATACAATGCACATGAATGATTATATTTAATATCAATGTGACATGATACAATGCACATGAATGATTATATTTAATATCAATGTGACATGATACAATGCACATGAATGATTATATTTAATATCAATGTGACATGATACAATGCACATGAATGAACATATTTAATATCAATGTGACATGATACAATGCACATGAATGATTATATTTAATATCAATGTGACATGATACAATGCACATGAATGATTATATTTAATATCAATGTGACATGATACAATGCACATGAATGAACATATTTAATATCAATGTGACATGATACAATGTACATGAATGAATATATTTAATATCAATGTGACATGATACAATGCACATGAATGATTATATTTAATATCAATGTGACATGATACAATGCACATGAATGATTATATTTAATATCAATGTGACATGATACAATGCACATGAATGATTATATTTAATATCAATGTGACATGATACAATGCACATGAATGAACATATTTAATATCAATGTGACATGATACAATGCACATGAATGATTATATTTAATATCAATGTGACATGATACAATGCACATGAATGAACATATTTAATATCAATGTGACATGATACAATGCACATGAATGATTATATTTAATATCAATGTGACATGATACAATGCACATGAATGATTATATTTAATATCAATGTGACATGATACAATGCACATGAATGATTATATTTAATATCAATGTGACATGATACAATGCACATGAATGATTATATTTAATATCAATGTGACATGATACAATGCACATGAATGATTATATTTAATATCAATGTGACATGATACAATGCACATGAATATATTTAATATCAATGTGACATGATACAATGTACATGAATATATTTAATATCAATGTGACATGATACAATGCACATGAATATATTTAATATCAATGTGACATGATACAATGTACATGAATGAATATATTTAATATCAATGTGACATGATACAATGCACATGAATGATTATATTTAATATCAATGTGACATGATACAATGTACATGAATGAATATATTTAATATCAATGTGACATGATACAATGCACATGAATGAACATATTTAATATCAATGTGACATGATACAATGCACATGAATGAACATATTTAATATCAATGTGACATGATACAATGCACATGAATGAATATATTTAATATCAATGTGACATGATACAATGCACATGAATATATTTCATATCAATGTGACATGATACAATGCACATGAATGAATATATTTAATATCAATGTGACATGATACAATGCACATGAATGATTATATTTAATATCAATGTGACATGATACAATGCACATGAATGAACATATTTAATATCAATGTGACATGATACAATGCACATGAATGATTATATTTAATATCAATGTGACATGATACAATGTACATGAATGATTATATTTAATATCAATGTGACATGATACAATGCACATGAATGATTATATTTAATATCAATGTGACATGATACAATGCACATGAATGAATATATTTAATATCAATGTGACATGATACAATGCACATGAATGATTATATTTAATATCAATGTGACATGATACAATGCACATGAATGAATATATTTAATATCAATGTGACATGATACAATGCACATGAATATATTTAATATCAATGTGACATGATACAATGCACATGAATATATTTAATATCAATGTGACATGATACAATGCACATGAATATATTTAATATCAATGTGACATGATACAATGCACATGAATGATTATATTTAATATCAATGTGACATGATACAATGCACATGAATGATTATATTTAATATCAATGTGACATGATACAATGCACATGAATGAATATATTTAATATCAATGTGACATGATACAATGCACATGAATGATTATATTTAATATCAATGTGACATGATACAATGCACATGAATGAACATATTTAATATCAATGTGACATGATACAATGCACATGAATGATTATATTTAATATCAATGTGACATGATACAATGTACATGAATGATTATATTTAATATCAATGTGACATGATACAATGCACATGAATGATTATATTTAATATCAATGTGACATGATACAATGCACATGAATGAATATATTTAATATCAATGTGACATGATACAATGCACATGAATGATTATATTTAATATCAATGTGACATGATACAATGTACATGAATGATTATATTTAATATCAATGTGACATGATACAATGCACATGAATATATTTAATATCAATGTGACATGATACAATGCACATGAATATATTTAATATCAATGTGACATGATACAATGCACATGAATGATTATATTTAATATCAATGTGACATGATACAATGCACATGAATGAATATATTTAATATCAATGTGACATGATACAATGCACATGAATATATTTAATATCAATGTGACATGATACAATGCACATGAATATATTTAATATCAATGTGACATGATACAATGCACATGAATATATTTAATATCAATGTGACATGATACAATGCACATGAATGATTATATTTAATATCAATGTGACATGATACAATGCACATGAATGAACATATTTAATATCAATGTGACATGATACAATGTACATGAATGAATATATTTAATATCAATGTGACATGATACAATGCACATGAATGATTATATTTAATATCAATGTGACATGATACAATGCACATGAATGATTATATTTAATATCAATGTGACATGATACAATGCACATGAATGAACATATTTAATATCAATGTGACATGATACAATGCACATGAATGATTATATTTAATATCAATGTGACATGATACAATGCACATGAATGAACATATTTAATATCAATGTGACATGATACAATGCACATGAATGATTATATTTAATATCAATGTGACATGATACAATGCACATGAATGATTATATTTAATATCAATGTGACATGATACAATGCACATGAATGATTATATTTAATATCAATGTGACATGATACAATGCACGTAGCTGTGATTGGTAGATTCCTTCATCTCCGCACACAACACTGTCAAGCGCCATTCATATAAAACTCGCACTAACATTAAACTTTCATATTAAGGTGGGGCCGCAAAATAACGTCTCGCGTGTCTGAGACCCCTGGTCTAATATATGTATATATATATATATATATATATATATATATATATATATATATATATATATATATATATATATATATATATATATATATATATATATATATATATATATATATATATATATATATATATATATGTGTGTGTGTCTGAAGTGCTACTGACACTTTGGTTATATTTGCTTTTCCTGTGTTTGAAATCACTTCCTGTCCTGGTGCTCTTGTTTTGTTACTGTTTCCTGTTTGCTCTCTGTCTTTTACGGCACTTTTACTATCTGCTCCGTGTCTACAGCTGTGAGCACACCTGTTGCTCGTTTAATTAGTTCTATTTAGTTCCACCCGAGTTCCTCCTTCGGCGCTTCATCATTATTCTTTTGTGACGGATGTGGATCGGACGGGTTTTGTTCACAGTGAGTTATACTTTGCTCTTTTTCACTTGCTTTCTACTGTTTGTGTTGATGCTTTCTATTAGTGATGGGTTGATGAGGCGTCATGAAGCGTTTCGACACATTGCAAAACTGTATTGATACTGTGTCGATACTGTGTGACTAAATACTGACATCTGCTGGACATTAAAAATCCCTACAGGCAACCTATGGACCGACTCAACTGACACTGATTTGATGCCCTAGTACAGGGGTCACCAACCTTTTTGAAACCAAAAACTACTTCTTGGGTACTGATTAATGCGAAGGGCTACCAGTTTGATACACACTTAAATAAATAAATATATTGTCATTTGTAAGTTACACGTAAGTGTGATTTAAACAAGAATAGCTAAATAAATACATTTATTTATATATATATATATATATATATATATACATATATATATATATATATATATAAAAATGGGTATTTCTGTCTGTCATTCCGTCGTACATTTTTTTTTCCTTTTACGGAAGGTTTTTTGTAGAGAATAAATGATGAAAAAAACACTTAATTGAACGGTTTAAAAGAGGAGAAAACACGAAAAAAATTTAAATAAAATTTTGAAACATAGTTTATCTTCAATTTCGACTCTTTAAAATTCAAAATTCAACCGACAAAAAGAAGAGAAAAACTAGCTAATATGAATCTTTTTGAAAAAATAAAAAAAATAATTTATGGAACATCATTAGTCATTTTTCCTGATTAAGATACATTTTAGAATTTTGATGACATGTTTTAAATTGGTTAAAATCCAATCTGCACTTTGTTAGAATATTTAACAAATTGTACCAAGCTATATTTCTAACAAAGACAAATCAGTATTTCTTCTAGATTTTCCAGAACAAAAATTTGAAAAGAAATTCAAAATACTTTGAAATAAGATTTAAATTTGATTCTACAGATTTTCTAGATTTGCCAGAATAATCTTTTTGAATTTTAATCGTAGTAAGTTTGAAGAAATATTTCACAAATATTCTTCGTCGAAAAAACAGAAGCTAAAATATTTATTCTTTACAATAAAAAAAAAAAAAAAATTACTTGAACATTGATTTAAATTGTCAGGAAAGAAGAGGAAGAAATTTAAAAGGTAAAAAGGTATATTTGTTTAAAAATCCTAAAATCATTTTTAAGGTTGTATTTTTTCCTCTAAAATTGTATTTCTAAAAGTAATAAGAAGCAAAGTGAAAAATAAATGAATTTATTTAAAGAAGTGAAGACCCATCCATCCATCCATTTTCTACCGCTTATTCCAAGTGAAGACCAAGTCTTTAAATTATTTTCAAATTCTATTTGAGTTTTGTCTCTTTTAAAATTAAAAATGTGGAGCAAAGCGAGACCAGCTTGCTAGTAAATAAATACAATTTAAAAAATAGAGGCAGCTCACTGGTAAGTGCTGCTCTTTGAGCTATTTTTAGAACAGGCCAGCGGGCGACTGATCTGGTCCTTACGGGCTACCTGGTGACCGCGGGCACCGCGTTGGTGACCCCTGCCCTAGTATATACAATAATATAAACCAAGTCATTTAGGATTATTTCATATCTTCATTTAAATAAAAATATATTTGTATCTTTTTTAGATACAGTCAATAAATAATGTGAACATGTATCATAACATGGAAATCTAAGAGAACATGTTGTGGATGATTGTGGACTGGGAATTTTTTTTATTTTATTTTTTTACACATTTTTATTAAAAAAAAAAAAAGTTTTTCCGACGTTTTAGACGATTTCTCTTCTTAGTTATTATTTCTCGGGCTGTAGAAAAGAGCCGCTCACAGGGCACAGAGGAGGCGACACAGTTGGCGTATCGGTCACGTGACCAAAACAGCTCATGATCGGTCACGTGACTTTCTAAAACCGACACAGGGTTTCGCTCTATGAGCTCCACGCATGCGCCGATGCATCGGTGTTGCCAGACCCATCACTACTTTCTAGTTCTACTGTTTGTGTTGATGCTTTCTATCATGTGCTTTCTATTGATGATTGATTGAAAAGACGGTTTTTTATTCACAGTGACTCATACTTTGGTCTTTTTCGCTTGCTTTCTACTGTATGTGATGATGCTTTCTATTGATTGATTGATTGAAACTTTTATTAGTAGATTGTACAGTGAAGTACATATTCCGTACAATTGACCACTAAATGGTAGTGATGGGTCCGGCAACACCGATGCATCGGCGCATGCGTCGAGCTCATAGAGCGAAACCCTGTGTCGGTTTTAGAAAGTCACGTGACCGATCATGAGCTGTTTTGGTCACGTGACCGATACGCCAACTGTGTCGCACTGACGCCTCCTCTGTGCCCTGTGAGCGGCTCTTTTCTACAGCCGGAGAAATAATAACTAAGAAGAGACGACTGAAGTGTTGATAACAACCAAACTTAACCCCCCCCCCCCCCCCCCCCCCTCTATATCCCACACCCCGGATTGTAAATAATGTAAATAATTCAATGTATATACTGTGATGATTATCTTGTGTGATGACTGTATTATGATGTTATATATCTGTATCATTAATCAATTTAAGTGGACCCCGACTTAAACAAGTGTAAAAACTTATTGGGGTGTTACCATTTAGTGGTCAATTGTAGGGAATATGTACTTCACTGTGCAATCTACTAATAAAAGTCTCAATCAATCAATGAAAGAAATCGTCTAAAATTGAATACGCTGGAAAAACTTTTTTTTGAATAAAAATGTGTAAAGAATTAATTTAAAAAAATCCCAGTCCACAAACATCCTCATTCACAACACATTCTCTTAGATTTCCATGTTATTATACATGTTCATATTTTTTATTGACTGTATCTAAAAAAGATAAAAATATATTTTTATTTAAATGAAGATATGAAATAATCCTAAATGAAATACAATGACTTGGTTTATATTATTGTATATACTAGGTCATCAAATCAGTGTCAGTTGAGTCGGTCCATAGGTTGCCTGTAGGGATTTTTAATGTCCGGCAGATGTCAGTATTTAGTCACACAGTATCGACACAGTATCAATACAGTTTTGCAATGTGTCGAAACGCTTCATGACGCCTCATCAACCCATCATTACTAAATGGTAACACCCCAATACGTTTTTCAACTTGTTTAAGTCGGGGTCCACGTAATCAATTCATGGTACAAATATACATAAACTATCATCATAATACAGTCATCGCACAAGTTAATCAGACATTGAATGATTTACAATCCGGGGGGTGGGATGAGGAGAACATAGTGAGTTCAGATAGCATAAGAACAACAATTATATACATTAGAAATCCGTTTGATTAACATTTGGTTATTTAGGATCCGTGGAGGTGTAAGGGGGAGGGTGTTAGTCAAGGGTTGCTTCTATCTTGTGCTTAGCTGCTTTAATTAGGCTGACCATATTGTGAAATCCCAAAAAGGGGACACGTATATGCGTGCCAAGGCCGGGACTAGGTGAACATTTGCCAATACTCGAACTTGCTTTATAAATATTTATTTAAATACAGCAGTTTTCTCCTCTGACAGCAGTGTTTGCGCTAGGAATTTTCAAAATGGGGTCCCACAGTACATTTTTGGGGTCCGACTTTTTTGTAAGCCTTTTAAAAAAACAAACAAAAAAAAAACTTATGAATTATGGTATATCTCTTCTATATTGTGTTTTGGATAAAGGTTGTCATAAACGTTACTTCATTAAGAAAAAAAGAAAACAAATGTGTATGCATATGTGAATGTATTCAGTTATAAACATTCATTCACTTCTTTCCTTCATGGATCTAAACTTTACCGCTGCTGCTAGTTTTTTCTATGTTTTTATTTAATATGTTGTAGGTGTCATCATGTCCGCTTTTTGTGCCGGCCCAGTCACGTTATAACATCTACGGCTTTTGGAGCTCAGTGCACCAACTGCACACACAAGAAGGAGACTATTATATATGTCTCTGTTATCCATAGGTTTATCTATAACCCATAAAGTAGGAAGGCACGGAGATATTTCTCAGCGTGTGTTTATTCCAGCCGGCACGTTAACACACTGACACAACATCCGGATTCCCATCATGCATTGCTTCAAAAGTACGGCAAGTAGTGATGTCCAAACGAAGACTGACAGAGAATAGAATGAGGATGGACAATTCAACCCTAAACTCACTCCTTTCCCGCAAATTAAATGTCACCTATGCTCCTTTGAAGGCTGTGCTACTGGCTGCAAAGCATTGCACTTTCAAATACAACAATGAGTAGTGTTTGTGTGTGTGTATATGTATGTATATATAAGAAATACTTGAATTTGCACTGAAATTCAAGTATTTCTTTTATTATATATAAGAAATACTTGAATTTGCACTGAAATTCAAGTATTTCTTTTATTTATATATATATATATATATATATATATATATATATACACAAAAGATATACTTGAATTTCAATGCAAATTCAAGTATTCCTTATACATATAATAATAATAATATTTTTAATATAATATACATATATACATACACAACACTCTACTCATTGTTGTATTTGAAAGTGCAATGCTTTGCAGCCAGTAGCACAGCCTTTGAAGGAGCATAGGTGACATTTAATTTGCGGGAAAGGAGTGAGTTTAGGGTTGAATTGTCCATCCTCATTCTATTCTGTCAGTCTTTGTTTGGACATCACTACTTGCCGTACTTTTGAAGCAATGCATGATGGGAATCTGGATGTTGTGTCAGTGTGTTAACGTGCCGGCTGGAATAAACACACGCTGAGAAATATCTCCGTGCCTTCCTACTTTATGGGTTATAGATAAACCTATGGATAACAGAGACATATATAATAGTCTCCTTCTTGTGTGTGCAGTTGGTGCACTGAGCTCCAAAAGCCGTAGATGTCATAACGTGACGAGGCCGGCACGAAAAGCGGACGTGACGACAGGCTGTCCTCACTCAGGTCCAGCTGGAAATTTGTGAGAATGGTTGTTCCGGGAGAAGCACTGAAATTAAAGTATTTCTTATGTGTATAAGTGTATGTAGATGTACACATAAGAAATACTTGAATTTCAGTGCAAATTCAAGTAATTCTATAAATACATTTCTTCCATCCATCTTCTTCCGCTTATCCGCATAAATTTCTTATATATAGAAATTCTTGAATTTCAGTGCAAATTCAGGTATTTCTATATATACTTTTCTTTTATTTATATATATATATATATATATATATATATATATATATATATATAAATTCTTGATTTTCAGTACAAATTCAAGTATTTCTATCTATACATTTCTTCCATCCATCTTCTTCCGCTTATCTGCATAAATTTCTTATATATAGAAATTCTTGAATTTCAGTGCAAATTCAGGTATTTCTATATATACATTTCTTATATATATAGAAATTCTTGAATTTCAGTGCAAATTCAAGTATTTCTATGTAAACATATATATATATATATATATATATATAATTCTTGAATTTCAGTGCAAATTCAGGTATTTCTATATATACATTTCTTATATATATATATATAGAAATTCTTGAATTTAAGTGCAAATTCAAGTATTTCTATGTAAACATTTCTTATATCTAGAAATTCTTGAATATCAGTGCAAATTCAAGTATTTCTATATATAAATGTATTTTATATATATATATATATATATATATATATATATATAAATTCT